>NC_142565.1:19451287-19754318 GCF_041283825.1 Pyrus communis
TTTGCACTAAATATAAGGAGGAATCTTGTCTCTGTCTCTGTCCTAGAAAAGAAAGGTTTTGAGACAAGGTTCATGAATGGTGCTGTCATTATTGGGAAAAAAGGGTTATATTTATGTAAAGGGAATAAGATTCGATGATATGTACTCAGTTTGTATTAATAAAAGTATTTCTTCCGAGTATGCCTTTGTCTCTATTGTTCAAAATTTGTCATATTTATGGCATTTACAATTAGGTCACATAAATAAAAATAAAATGATACGCATGAGTAAAAATGGAATGTTGCCTCAAGTAAATGCACATGATTTTGATACATGTGAATCATGTCTTAAAGGAAAAATGACTTGAAAATCATTTTCTCAGCATTGGACTTCTACAAATTTACTTGAGATAGTGCATACAGATTTATGTGGACCAATGAGAACTAAAACCCATAGAGGAATGCAATATTTTGTGACTTTCATCGATGATTATTCCCGTTATGGACATGTCTACTTCTGACAGCATAAAAATGAAGCCTTAGACAAATTTAAAGAGTTTAAAGAAGAAATAGAGAACCAATTAGGAAGATCCATAAAGACCCTTAATAGTGATAGAGGTGGAGAATTTGAAGCCTTTGATGATTTCTGCAAAGAGAATGGTATAAGGCATAATTATACTATGTCTTATACACCGCAACAAAATGGTACTGCAGAAAGAAGAAATCGAACTCTAATGGATATGATGCGATCTATGATGTCTTATGCTGACTTACCTCTACATTTTTGGGGTGAAGCTTTGGTTGCTGCAACATATATATAGAATAAAGTTCATACAAAGGCAAAGCCACTGACTCCTTATGAATTATGGCATGGGCGAAAACTTTCAAACTTAAAAGTTTGGGGTTGTAAAGCGCATGTCCTCATTCCAAAGCCATTAAGAAATAAATTACAAGCAAAAACTTTGGAATAAAATTCATTGGATATCCTGATAATAGTAATGGATATAGGTTTTATCATCCTGAGAAAGGATTGATTGAAAGTAGAGATGCTACTTTTATTGAAACTACTAATTTGATTAATCTAATACAAGAATTGGAATCTTTGGGAGAAGAAAATTCTCCTATGAATGATCAAGATTCCATCTTGATTTAGACTTGTCTCATGACCATGACATTGACAATGATCAAGTGGGAGACATGAATATGGGTGATCATAACAATGTTGATCATGACACACACATGGAAGATGATCAAGATATTATCATGGAAGATATAAATAGTGGGAGAAATGATCAAATCAGTGGGAGTAAAAGAAAAAGGGAACCATCTAGAAGATTGAAAGATCACTTTGTTTTCAATCTTGAGGAGGTAGATCATTCAGTGGGAGATCCTGACCCAAGGAATTATAAAGAAGCAATGGATAGTTTTGAGTTTGAACAATGGCAACAAGCAATGAATGAAGAACTAGATTCCATAAAGAAAAATGAAGTTTAGGAATTGGTTGATCTACCTAATGGAAGAAAGCCCATCGGTTGTAAGTGGGTACTTCGTAAGAAGTACAAATCAGATGGTACCCTAGATAAGTTTAAGGCTCGACTTGTAGCTAAGAGTTATACTCAGAAACCCGGTATAGATTTTGTGGACACTTACTCTCCAGTTGCAAAGTTTACATTCATTCGTATTCTTATGGCAATTGTTGCTAGAATGGATTCAGAACTCCATCAGTTAGATGTCAAAGCAGCATTCTTAAATGGAGATTTGAAGGAAGACATCTATTTGATTCAACCCGAAGGATATCATGTCAAGGGACATGAAAACAAAGTCTATAAATTAAGAAAGTCGTTGTACGGCCTTAAACAATCATCAAGACAATGGTATTTAAAGTTCCACCAAGCCATTATGGAAATGGGCTACAAAATAAATCTATTGGATCATTGTGTTTACTTTTAAAAGTGCCAAGATAATTTTTGTATGTTGTCACTATATGTCGATGACATCTTACTTGCAGGTAACTCTATAGATATGATTGAAAAGACTAAGTCATATCTGGGATCCAAATTTGAAATGAAAGATATGGGAGAAGCATCTATTGTTCTAGGAATTAAAACTACTAGGGATAGAGATGCCAAAATACTTTATTTGGATCAGCAAAATTATCTGGATAAAATATTTAAAAGATTTAATATGCAAGATTGCAAGCCAGTTAGTATACCTGTTTGTAAAGGAATGATGCTTTTCAAAAATATGTGTCCGGTACAGAAGCAAGACATCATTGCTATGCAAAATGTTCCGTATGCCCAAGCAGTTGGAAGTTTGATGTATGTTATGACTAGCACAAGACCTGACATATGTCATGCAGTTGGATTGGTAAGAAGATATCAATCCAACCCCGGAAAAGAACATTGGATGGCAGTAAAAAGAATTATTAGATATCTAAAAGGCACCCAAGGTATGAGACTTTGTTTCGGATTAAATGATCTGGTTTTAGTTTGTTATTACGATGCAGATTTCGCAAGCGACTTGGATGACAGAAAGTCAATAAGTGGTAACATTGTCTTATTTGGTGGAATGGCTGTTTCTTGGTTAAGTAAGAAACAAGGCTATATTGCAAAGTCTACCATGGAAGCAGAATATATATCTTGTAGCACAGTGGTAAGTACTACAGTATGGGCTAAACGATTTATTGATAGTTTAAATATAGGTATACCTAAGGAGCACATCAATGTGTTTTGTGATAATAAGTCCGCCATCTTTCTGATAAAGAGTGGAGAAAATAGTTCCAAGGGAAAACACATTGATATTAAATATCACTATATATAAGATATAGTGGAGAAATGAGAGGTAAAGGTCGACTACATACCCCCCGAAGAGATGGTGGCCGATCCGATGACCAAGGGATTGTCTCTAAAAAAATTCAGAGAGCATGTGACTACAATGTGGTGTATAGTGCGGTGCTAAGTCATCATTTGTAACCGGGTATGGATTGTTTTTCCTAGTTACTTGGACATGATGCCATTTTACTAAAGAGTAAAATGTTATCAGATTAAGTGAAATGGTGTGCACCAGGTAAAGAAGCCACATATCTGATGTTACAGTCAATTTGTTTATGAGTAATACTCTTAACAAAAACAAATTAGAATAGGAAACCATTTATGTCATCATAATCAAGTGGGAGATGTTGGAATATGATTATGATAACATGATTTTCACAATATGTGTAATCATGTGTGAATGTACACTATAACATTGGTGTACTAATGTACATATGATTGTAGTGAAATAAGTTAATTAATTAATAAAGGAAATAATATAATTATTTATTTATTTATTTAATTAAAGGATATGAACAGTTGTATTTCAACATGAGAAGTTATAACTTCTCCTGAAGAACACAACTCCTCCAGAAAGGTTACTTCCATCTCTATATATTTGTCAAATCCCTTTCTGTCATTCATTTAATTTCATACTCACTCTCTGTTTATATCCTTCACACCATATTGTGATCGATAGTCTAACGACATCCGTTTTCGATCATGTGAACTACCCAACTTCTATCAGAAATAGAGTGGGAAATTTAAAGCTTGCCCAGTGAAAAATTAAAACATTCCGAAGGAGGAAGAAGGAAGAGTTGGGGGTGGGGAAGGGGTGGGGGATGAGGGTGAAGAAGGGTGATGGGTTGGTAGAGGTGTGGTCCACAATATGAATTTTTTTTAAGGAAAACTAATGAAAAAGACTTGAAAACTTTGAATTTTAACGATAATGATAAAATAAAGGGTAAAATGAATAGTACCAGGATTGACTTTTTAGTGTAAAAATGTGATTTTTCATTAAAATGAACAGTACCGGAAGCTTTTCGTTAAAATTCCTATTTTTTTTTAATTATTTTATGTTTTGTTTTAAATTTTAAATACGTTTTAAATTAAAATATAGTAATCTAACCTACATATTAATGAAACCCTTTTTGTCAATCAAAAGAAGGTGAGAAGACATTTTTATCTTCTATCACAACAAAAAAGTTAAGAACAGTAACGTAAATTTTATAAAACAAAATTTTGTTGTTTTTAGTTTAAACCTCACCTATAGGTGATTTTATCATCTCTAATTTTAAAAAATAAAATAAAATAAAAAGCAAACCCCTCTCATTCTCTCCTTACTCCCACGTTCTTTCTCACTCTCTTCCTCTCTTCTTCAATTTTAGAAACAAAACTAAAATTTTGCACATGATTTGTGTGTGGGCATGTACTAGTAAATTAAAAAATTAACTTTGGTTAGTTAGTGGGAACACATGACAAACTATAAAATGGGTGGTGAATATATGCCACATCCCGGCCCGGGGCGGATCACTTCCCAGGCCCGCTCCACCACTGTAGCACGATATTGTCCGCTTTGGGCTTACCATTCCCTCACGGTTTTGTTTTTGGGAACTCACGAGCAACTTCCCAGTGGGTCACCCATCATGGGATTGCTCTAGCCCCCTTCTCGTTTAACTTCGGAGTTCCTACGGAACCCGAAGCCAGTGAGCTCCCAAAAGGCCTCGTGCTAGGTAGGGATTGGAATATACATTTAAGGATCGCTCCCCTGGGCGATGTGGAATGTCATAATCCACCCCCCTTAGGGGCCGACGTCCTCGTCGGCACATTTCCGGCCAGGGATTGGCTCTGATACCAATTTGTCACATCCCGGCCCGGGGCGGATCACTTCCCGGGCCCGCTCCACCACCATAGCACGATATTGTCCGCTTTGGGCTTACTATTCCCTCACGGTTTTGTTTTTGGGAACTCACGAGCAACTTCCCAGTGGGTCACCCATCATGGGATTGCTCTAGCCCCCTTCTCGCTTAACTTCAGAGTTCCTACGGAACCCGAAGCCAGTGAGCTCCCAAAAGGCCTCGTGCTAGGTAGGGATTGGAATATACATTTAAGGATCGCTCCCCTGGGCGATGTGGGATGTCATAATATACCCTATAGTTATGGGTGGTGAACAAAAATGCTCCAATTTTTATGTCATCGCGTTATGGGCAAATGAGTCGTGTTCGTGTGGTTTTCATGTAACACATGTTATCTTAATGAGTTGTGTCATGTCACACCCATTATCTTAACGGGTTATTAACTGGTCGGGTCACTTCACCTGTTAAAATTAACTGATAAAATGACTTGACCCGTTTAACCCGTTACGGAAAAAAAAAATATATATATATATATATATATATTTTTTTTAAATTTGCACATGAGATATTGTGACAGCCCGTCCCAAACTTTTCGTAACGTAGGGGTGAAATGACGGTTTTACCCCTAGTATGTTTGTTTCGTTGTGTGGTCGTTTTTGGGTTTTGGTTGGTTGATTTTGGACCACACACACACCCACACTCATTTCTCTCTCTCTGCCCTGTCCCGAGACCCTCTCTCTCTCCCTTTCCTATCTTCTTCGTACGGACAACACCCAAAACCCTTGGAATCGTCACAGACTGAGGAAACAAACTACATATTTGTGCTCGTGAAGTCCTTAGGAGTTCAACCATACCCATTTCAGGTAAGGGAACCTTCATTTTCACGTCGAACCCGAGAGGTGTAAATCAAGGTACCGTTTATGCACACGTTAATTCTTATGTTTTTGGGAATTTCAAGCTTGTAGGAAGCTTGGTGAGGTTCTTAGGAGGCTTGGGGTGGTTCGTTTAAAGGTTTTGGACGTCGGGATCGTGAGTTGCAGGTTTGGCAGGAGTTGGTGGTGTTTTCCCGGTGAGATTCCGTTGGTTTTAGTGCTTGAAAGTGGTAAGGATTTGTTCCTCTTGTTGTAAGCTTCATTTTGGTACCAATTTTGTGAAATTTGGATGAAAAACGAAGGAAATATCAAGTTTTGAAAATTATTTTAAAAATATGGAGAAGATGACGGAATATTCCTAACGGCGTTAACGGAATCAGTTAGACTTAATGAAATATTCCTGACGGTGTTAATTGACGCCGTCAGTGTGCCAGGCACGTGCGGTGTCAGAAAATTATTTTAAAAATATGGGGATGTTCGTGAGGTTGAGTAGATCACGTTGGTGTATTCATACACCCCATTTGAGCATTGTATGAGAAGTTATTTCGTAATGTTGGTTATGTGCTTTAAAATTTATGTTTTTATAGTTGTTTTGCATATAGGTGAGACCTATCCCAAGGACGAGCGTGGTCACTCGAGGTAAGGGGGTTATGACCCTTCTACATACCAGTGAGTGGGCTTTTGGTTTTCCATATATACCTATATACTTGTGTTTTTCCCAGAAAGTGAAATGAAACGTTTATATGTTTTATATGCCATGCATTATGTTTGCCTGTTTAGTTATGCATTATTAGTTGCATATATATATATATATATATATATGTTTGGTGCTGCAGACGCACAGGTAAGTATCAGGTAAGTTATGGTTTATCTTTACGTTTAGTAGTGATTTGAGATGCATAGAGAGCTCATAACCTGCACCCCCGGTGTTAGTGCTCCCGCCTAGAGTTGGGCACAGCCCTTCACATGATGTTCACCTCCCGCACCACACGCTCATCTTGGATCCAAGTTAGGTGCACAGTCCTGTCGTACAGACCACTTTAGGTGGTTCCGACTCGTAGGTGACACGCGATTATTTGCCTAGTCTTCACGTGATCGTAGCACTTGAGCGTACTTCTTTTACACCCAGTCCTGTCGTAAAGACCACTTTAGGTGGTTCCGACTCGTGTGCAGGTGTAGTTAGTGAGATGGAGATTTGAGCTCTAGTTTCAGCCGTACAGGTCAAGTTAGGTGACTCCGGCTGAAAGATTATATGGCATGGATTGGCATTACCTGAGTACTTGCATCTTATTTAGAGGCATTTGGCATGGCATATTTCTGAGCATGATTTATATATATGTATATATTATATTTTTCTGGGAAGTATACAGGTTTTACAGCGAGGGGTTAGAACTTTGTTTATGAAATGATTTTTGAAAAGCTTTGTTTTTGCCCACTCACGCTTTCTGTTTTGCGTCCCTCCAAAATATGAAATGTGCAAGGATATGTAGAATAAAAGAGTTTTTCTTTTTAAGGTTGTGGAATCTTTCTTAGAACTTGAACCACTCTAACTTGATATCTTCTTTACATAGCTGTTTTTCTATTGTCTTTTCACTTTTCTTGTATAACAAGTTATTTTAAATTTTAGGGACGAAATTTTCTTAAAGAGGGTAGATTGTAGCGACTTGTCCCAAAAAACTATAGTTTTTATAATTTTAAAATGTGAAATTTCGAAAATGTCCTTCAAGGCAAATGCATTGACTTTTGTTGACCGCTTTGTCGAGTCACGTAAGATCTATTTTCTTGGCGTATCCTCATAGTACTTGTCGCTACGAATGCATGGGCACAAACGGAAAGTAATTTGGAGTTATAATGAAGGAGCTATTAAGAAATGAAATCGAGGGAAAAATTGTAAATTTATTATTTTCTGGAATGCTCCATATTTTTTGAGCAAAATCTGGAAAGCCACGTGTGTGGCCCAGATTAAAGGAAAGAAAAGATGGGCAGTGGAGATGGAAGATAAAGGAGAGAAAGGAAAGGGGAACCAAACCAATTAAGAAAGGGAGAAAATGAGAGCACCAATGGGAGAGGAGAAAAAGGAAAAGAAAGGAGAGAGTTGAGGGGGTAGCCGATCAGACCCCCGACCCGTTTCCATGTCACGGCTCGGCCTCTGACCTGGTATTCCACGGCTTTTCTGACGCCTTTCACTGTGTTTTCCTAGCTTTTCACGGCCAACCATCACCTGTAAACATCACTACGATATCCTTGCTATGAATTCCACCCCAAACTCGATGAGATTTGGTTTCATTCGGTGGAGAATAGCACCAGTAGGTGCGAAAGGTCTCATGGTGGTGATCTGCCATTCCTGAAGCAAACTCAGCCAACCACCACCACCAATAGACTTTTCTTAACCTTAGGAACAAGGCCCATGCATTGGTTGAGGGCGTCAGAGCTTGTTTGGAGTCAAATCAAAACCACCAATTTCTAGGGTTTTCGACAGGTTCGTGGCAACTTGAGGCTTTTACCGATCAAATTGGACTTGGCCACAGGTATGAAATTTGCTCTACTCATTGAGATCTTCATTTTCGTGTAATTTGAGAATTTTTAGAAATATTTGATTTTTCCGGCGAGTCGGGGCGGTCGACTGCCGTGTGCGACGGCATGTGGACCAAGATCCAACCTAACCTTCCTATGCTAAGTCTGATACTCCAATTGCATAGGTGAAGTCTGATTAACGAAATTCCATTTTTTGGGTACAATTTCGCTAAGGTCTGCCACTTGATCCTTATTTGAATCGACGATCCAACTGTTCGATCGTTACCAAACTTTAGTTGGTTATTATTCATAATATTTGAGGACAATAGGAACTAACGGATCAGGAATCCGACATGCTGATCTTCCCGAATTGGATTCCTAAGTTCGTAAAATAAAATGTTGACCGCCACTTGAATTTACAATTGGCAGAGATCCGACCGTTGGATCGTAATGAAACTTTAGTATGATATTTTAGAAGCATAATGTGGATCTTTGGAAGTTATGGATCAGAAATTTATGATGCGGATCTTCCGGATCGAGTTACCTAGGGTTGTGGACCCTACTGTTGATCTTTGACCGACGGTTGACATTTGGTCAATGGGTCTTAAATCATTCTAGAACATCCTTGGCGATGTGTTTTATGTAAGTTACGTGTTATATCGATAAGAATTTTGAGACGTGACTGAATATTTGTTCTAGGCGACGATCGTTCGTGATGCCTAGATATTCGTGCTAGGGAGTTATAACACGGACCTCAGGTGAGTGGGCGTTTATTTTCTATATATATATATATATATATATATATATATATATTTATACAGTTTCCAGAAACGTTTTTATATGGAACTATGCTTTGCTTGCCATGTCATAAATAAGTTATATTTTAAATATTGCATTGTTACACTTGTGAATTGTATTGTGTTATGCTGTGGAGACTCAGGTAAGCTTCAGGTGAGTATTATGTGAATGAATGGGTTGTATTGCATTGGTATGGACACATTTATTTAGAGCTTATCATGGTTGCACCCCGGTATTAGTGCTCCCGCCTGCGGCTAGGACCAACCTTCACGTGATTATTCACCTCCCGCATCGCACGCTCACCTTGGATCCAAGTCTTGTGCTAGCCTGTCGTATAGACAATAATAGGTGGTTCCGACTTGTAGGTGACCCGTGAATTATCGCACAGCCTTCAAGCAATTGTAGCACCTGAACGTGCATATTTATACCCAGCCTGTCGTATAGGTCACAGTAGGTGACTCCGACTCGTGTGCTAGCCTAGATTGATGAGTTATAGGTCCAGTCGTACAGGTCACATTAGGTGATTCCGACTGACATATTATTTTATATTGGTTTCACACTTGGCTTACACCTAGTATTGCTGAGATATTGAGGCATGGCATGCTTCTATTTTCACATCACTCATGCATTTGTCTTTGTACTTATGTAGTATTATTTTCTAGAAACTATACGGGTTTTACGAGGAGGGGTTATAACGCTTTCAAAAGTTTTTTTGTTAAAACTTTATTTTCAAGCCCACTCACCCTTATTTTTCAACTCCTTCAGGTGTTAGTAGTAGAGTTTTTGTACCGACGAGGATTATTGGCAAATCTTGGTGTAGACGATTATCATTGATGGTATAATTCTCACCGTATTTTACTGTATTGTACTTATACTCTGTCATCATGTGTGAATTGGGTTCATTCCCGCTCACAACGCACTATTGTATTTAGGCACTTTTAGGTTTAAATTTATTCACACTTTCCACAACACTACACTTTATGGCTTCATCACCTTCTTGGTGTCAGCCAAGACAACTTGATTTGGAGTCCTAATTGACATTCCAGGTCTGGGTGTGTTAACTATATCACATAAAAATATATTACCTCCTTTTCCAAATAGGGAATTAGGTTTTGAGTTTTGGTAGTAATGGAATCCATGAAGGAAAAGAACTCGATCGAGGCAGGGAGAAGGCGAAGATATAGAATCGAATTGGGAGATAGAATAGAAGGTGAAAATTGTGACTAAGAATTAAGTTGTGTGTCTGTACTGCTGGGTTAATTGGAATTAAATCCTAGTGCTCTTAATTATAGTATTTTTTTTTATTGGTATAAAATTATAAAATTAATATTTTGTTATCATGTTTCGAGTTACCTGCGTGACACACCCCGACTCGGAATGTTCACTAGGACTCCGAATTGAGCTGTGTTGGCCGACACCTGGAAGGTGATGAAGCCATAAAGTATATTGATGTGGAAAATATGAATAAATTTAAACCTAAAAGTACCTAAAGACAAGAGTGCGCTGTGAACGGGAATGAACCGATTTCACATGTGACGTCAGAGCATAAGTAAAGTACCGTAGTGTGGGTAAGGATCATACCCTCAGAGGTAGCTACCTATACTGAGATCCACCACAAATCCTCGTCAATACAGACTTTCAGCAACTAAAACCTGGAAGGTGCAAAAACAAGGGTGAGTGGGCCTGAAAATAAAGTTTTTAATAAAAACCTTTTGAAAACGTTATAACCCCTCGCCGTAAAACCCATATAATTTCCCAAAAAATAATAATACATACGTATATAGAAATCCTGCTTGAGAGTAGTGAAAACCAAGTATATGCCATGTGAAGTATCTCAGCAATGAAATAAGTAAGCCAGGTGAAATAAATCAATGTAAAATGTTATGCCAGCCGGAGTCACCTAAGGTGACATATACGGCTTTAAACGCGCACACGAGTCGGAACCACCTAATGTGGTATGTATGACAGGCTGGGTGTAAATAAGTACGCTTAGGTGCTACGATCATGTGAAGGCTGTGCGAAGTATCGCAAGTCACTTACGAGTCGGAACCACCTAATGTGGTATGTATGACAGGATGGCACCTGCCTTGGATCCAAGGTGAGCGAGTGGTGCCGGAGGTGAACAATCACGTGAAGGCTAGGCCCTGACCTCAGGCGGAGTACTGACACCAGGGTGCAGGATAATGAGAACCAAATGCATCTAGGCATAACCATATACATCACAACCACTCACATCATAATGTACTCACTTGTAGCTTACCTGGGTTCCGCGACATCATGCAACATTATGCAAAGCTATACTAATGGATAGGCTAAAATGTGAAGCAACCATGACATGGCATTTTAAATGAAACTTCACTTAAAACCATTTCTGGGAAAAATGGGAAACATATATACGTATATATAGAAAACCGAAAAGCCCACTCACCTGGAGTTCGCGCCACAACTCCCTAGCACAAATATCAAGGCGTCACGAACGATTTCCACCTAGAACAATTATCAAATCATATCTTAGAATTCTTATCGATAGAACATATAACTTACATGTCCTAATTGGGAAGATCCGTACGCCAGATTCCCGATCAGTTAGTTTCTAATATCCTCAAATATTACGTGTTATAATGTATCAAAGTTTGATGACGATCTAACAGTCGGATCGTTGATTCATATAATTATCAAGTAACGCACCTTAATCAAACTAGATTCACAATACGCAAATAACATCATATGGATATCAAATATGAGATCATCATATCAATTTAGTGTCAAATAGTATTGGCGGCCCATTGGCCACGTGCTGCCACACGTGCCACCGTCGGTGGTGGTCGGCCGCCCTCGTCTCACTGGAAAATTCAACTATTTCTAAAAATTCTCAAACTTCACAGAAATGAAGATCTCAGTGAGTGGAGCAACTTTCATACCTGTGACTAATGCTAATTTGGCCGGAAAACATCTCAAATTCCCCTCGATCCGTTGGAAACCCTATAAAAGGGTGTCTCTTGATTCGTCCTCAAATCGACTCTGACGCTCCAACCAATGATTGGGCATTGTTTCTAGGCTCAAGGGAAGTATACTGATGGTGGCAATCGAGAGAAATCTTTACAGAAATGGCGGATTGCCACTAAGAACACCACGGTGCCGCCGACGCTCTTGCCATGAAACCAAGACCAAATCTTGTCTAATTTGTGCAGAAAATCAAAGAGGAATGATCGATGAGAAGTTCCCAAGTAGTGGGCCGGTGCAATTCGTGCGAATTTGACCAGAGAAAGCATCGGATTTCATGTATTTCTGCCGAGTTAGGTACGGGTCATGGTGAACCCGGCGGTCCTCCTCCTTTTCTTCTTCTCTCCTTTCTCTCCTTTCTCTCTTCCCTAATTGGTCACCCTCACATCTCTCCTCTTCTGATTCGCCTCACCTCTCCCTCCTTTCTCTCCTTTATCCTCCATCTCCACCGCCTAACTTTCTTCCTTTTAATATGGGCCACACACGTGGCCTTCATGATTTGGCTCTAGAAATCTGGAGCATTCCAGAAGATAACCAATTTACTAAAATGCCCCCAGCTTTAAAGATTAATTTCTCCTTCGGTATAACTCCAAATTGCATTCCGTTTGCACCCACGCGTCCGTAGTACCAAGAAAATAAACCTTACATGACACGGCACGGCAGTTAACAAAAGTCAACGCTTTGTCTCGAAGGACATCTTTGTAAATTCACTTTTTAAAATTATAAAAATCATAATAATTGGGGATGGGTCGTTACACTGCGTGTATACCTAGACCGATCTATTATCTTAAAAGGTGCTTATTAGGTTACTCGATAACGACCCGATTCGTTATTGTGTCGATTCAAAACTTGTTAATTTCATGTGATTTTGAGTCAGGTTAACCGGTCGTTTAAGAAATTGTCAGGCCTATCTATAGGCCACGAATTCTAGATGATTGAACTTAATTATTTGTCACAGCCAAGCGCACCCCTTGACAATTATTTCTTTGAGCGTTTTTAATATGGTACTAGCGATGCCTTTCGTAATGTATAGTAGCATATTATTGGGAAAGGTTAAAAGAATTGCTTTTAGAATGTTGATTGAAATAAAAAATTAAAAGAAATTGATTAGTTGTCCCCGCTGATTGGGGGATTCCCTTTCAAGATTTCAAATCTAGCTGGGGTATCAAGTGATTCCATTAACAGAAATCCTGTAGCCAGACACTTTGGACAAATCTTCTAGCCATGTTGAGTCAGCCCATGTTTTTTCTTTAATTGATGGAGAAAGATATATTCGAATTTGAGATATTTTTTAGCGTTGAGATGAAGTACTATTAAATTAAAAGCTAGTTGGTAGAACTTGGTTTTTTTTTTTAACCTAATTAAAAATGGATTGAACAATTTATTATTGTAAAGAATTGAACAATTCACAAATTGCAAACACTACACAAATTCACAAGAAGCAACAACTACACTTTGTATTGGCTGTTGGGTTGGCTAAGTGAAATGAAGGCTCAAAACCCCGAGGCACAAAGCTCAAACCCAGAAAGTTAAGCATATTAATATTAACTAAATAACAACGAATTAACAAAAGATCATAAACTCAGCTAGCTAATACCCCTATAACTACGCAAGAAACCTTCGGGTTCAAGTGGTGCAATGCTTACAATGGTTTCTCGAACTGGTTCCGATGAGCTAGCTTGAGTACTGTAGCCTACAATCTTCTGACACGTCTTGATCAAGTTGTGCCTGCATATTGGGCATGAAGAGTGCGAACTCAACCACTTATCAATGCAGCGTACATGGAATCCATGGTTACACTTTGGCAGAAGGCGTACGCGCTCGTCGGTCGTAAACTCCGATAGACAGATCGCACACTCTGTCTCCAACCCAGGCAGTTTTAACTCAGCTGAGTAATTCACTGTCGGGAAAGTTTTTAGGGCTTTTTTCTTGACTCCTGTGTTGGCTAACCTAGCTAAGGTGGCGTTGTTGTTGCCCAATGATCTGGACTCTGAGGAGGATCCAAAACTTGAGCACCTCAAAGCACACTTGATGATGGAGTTCAACCCTAGCGAGCAAATTAGGGCACACAGGAGGACTGAGAGGACCATAACAACGTTAGCATCGAAGCTGTTGTCTCCAGGGTATTGGTCTGCTGACGGTGAGTCGATTCTGTTTGTGGAAACTGGAGAAGTGGCGGTGTTTGGTGATTGGTAAAGTGGGTTTTGTAGGAGTAATCTTCTGGAATTGAAGCCTCCAAGGACGTCCTGAAGGAGCTGATGAGTAGAGGAAGTAGAAGCAGGCATGTTTCTCTGAAATTGTTCCGAGTGCTCAAATGGCTGCTCAAACGGATCGTATATATATGAAAATTTTAGTCATAAAGTGGTGCCTATTCTTTGTTTTTCTTTCTAAATTGTATAATTAGTCACTGTATTATTTAGTGAGAATATTCCGAGGGTTATAACCCGCATAAAAACTTGTAGATAATAGATTTCAACATTATGGATCCTTTACTTAAACATCTTGTAGATTAATGGGCTTTCTAATCAAGATGACCCCACCCCACTTTCTAGGCACTTGAGATACCACGTGGCTACTAGGTCTGCATGAATCATATCTTCAAGTAAAATTTTGGGAGACAAGGATTATTCCCCTCTTTTTTTTTTTTTTTTTCCTTCCCTTTTTTTCCTTTTTATTTGAAAAGTCACGGTTAAGCCACGTCAACATCTTATATTAATTTTTTATAAAAACAGAAAGACAAAATAAAGAGTGTGAGAGGAGGGAATAAAATGGGATAGAAAGAGGAGGGAAGAGAATCCTAGTCCAATTTCAGGGACCCTAACCTAGAAATTAAAAGGAAAACAAAGTTATACTTGGGACCCACAACCCCAAATAACAAAAGGGTCAAAAAGCTTCCCCCCCCTTACCTCTTTGTTATTTAACCGCCTCCGCCACCAATGATTCCATGCACCCGTCCCCAATCTCTTGCACCCGCTGCATCTCCTGCACTCGCCCCCAATCAAACCCTCAATCTTAGACCCCATGGCCATTCCAACCCCACTCTTCGATCACCTTCCCTTAATCCCAAAATTGCTGCCCCAAAATCCCTAATTCCCCTTCCTCACACTAAATCCACAACCCCATCGTCCCATATTCAACCTTCCTCACTCGCACCACCCTCTTCAAATGCTTTGTTTGCTTTGAGAAACTCCAGTCCCCATTTGGAAAATTTGCAGTATAGTTCTAGACTTGTGAATGGCCATGTAGTGAATGGAATTTTTCTTCACAAAGATGTTGCTCCGGCATGCCCATCTATCGTTCAACCTCAGGAGTCGAGCTTGGTCATTCAACCTCATGAGTCGAGCTTGGTATGTAACGGTAGTTTGCTGTCTACTAACGAAATGTGCTCTCTTAGAGTGGGCCCCTCGCTAGATATTTTGTTTGGTTCTGGTTTGGATTTGCAGCAACCCCGAGTGGTGGGCCCCTTTGTGTCAGCTGAAACGTTGAGCAGTTCCCTTAATCTGTAAAACGTGTAAAGCTCTTCCAATATGCAGCAAAATAATTCCCATTCTCACAGTGGGATATATACCTCGGTCCCAGTGGATGATAATCCCATTGTTCAATGAATCAGGCCTGATTGTTCTTCTCCTTCCCATGAACATAGTCATGTCACTAGTTCGATCAGGACTCTTCATACATCTGTGGAAAATCTCAAAGGCAGCTATTTGAACGCTGTTAGTGGTAACGGTAGTGCTTCAACCGGATCTTTGAATCTCCATTACTGCAAACCAAAACTGGTGGGTGGCCGTAAAGTGGTGAGTCATCCCTGTAGCACGGTAGTTGCAACGGCTAGAGAATGGTGCCACTGTCTCGTTGGGTACTTTATTGATAAACAACTCTCATTCTCTGCAGTATGCATTTTAACTAAGAAGTTGTGGACTAAAAAAGTTTTGGTGGATGTTCTTGCTAATGACAGTGGTTTCTTTTTCCTTAAGTTTAGGGATGATTTAAGCTATGTTAGTGTGCTTGAATCCGGTCCTTGGCATCGCTTAGGGAGAATGTTATTTCTTACTCGTTGGAGACCTGGGATGGTCCTCTCCATGGCTTTTCCTGTTACTGTTCCTATATGGGTTAAGTTTTTCAATGTTCCCCTTGAGCACTGGAACCATAAGGGTTTTTGTCATGTTGATAGTGCTGTCGATAAACCACTTTACGTGGATTCTCTCAGTGAATCGAAGAAACAAATTTCCTTCATGAGAATCTGCGTGGAAGTTGATGCTTCTGAGCCTCTTATTGATTCCTTTGATCTTGTGGTCCAACCTGATAAGGAAGGGGAAATTCCCTATTTTGTGGAAGTAAGTGTTGAGTTTCAGTGTAAACACCGTATTTGTCTTCATTGTAAAACGTTTGGTCATTTGGAACCCTCTTGTCCCCACAAACCTAAACCTACTCCCATTGAAATTCCCACCATTCCAACATCTGAAAAATCGCCTACTGTTGACCATGAAATTTTCAGTACCCCTAAGTTAAAAAAATGGCGTAGGATTGGGAAGGCCTTGGCCGATACTTCTGCTATTCAACCCTTTTCTTCCCCTTTTAGTCCCGTTGGAACTCTCCTGCCTGCAAAGATTGTTATGGCGGTGTCAAATCTGTTTGAAGCCCTTGAATTTTTGGAGAATGTCTCTGAAAAAGCACCTGATTTTTTGGAGAATATCTCTGACTTAGAAATTCAACCACTGCTTTTCCGAATACTGAAAAATCACCATATTTTGGGTAAGGATATTGATGCTCTCCCATCCCAGAGATTTCATTAAAAGAAGAAGTAAAGGTACAACTAAGGCTGGTGGTAAGGGTTGTAGTGCCCAAGACTGATCTTGTTCAAACTCAAATGATTAATCTCGCTTGCTGGAATGTCAGAGGGTTAAATGGGCTTCCTAAGTAGCTCAAGGTTCATTATTTCATCGATACAAATAAGCTTTGTTTGGTTGGTCTGGTTGAGACCAGAGTTCGTGTGAATATTATTGATGTTGTTGCTTAATCTGTCTTTCGTAATTGGATAACCATCAACAATTACAATTGCCATGTTAATGGCAGAATTTTGGTGGGTTAAAATTCCACCATTCTTCATGTTTCTCACTTGGTGGAGATTGATCAAGCTATCCATTGTCAGATTCAAATTCTTCTAATGGGGCAAAGTTTTTATGCTTCCTTTGTTTACGGCTCCAATGATGAAAATATGTGCAAGGCTCTTTGGGCTCACCTTTGCTCCTTTAAGCACTCAATTGGTGATGCCCCTTGGATTGTCCTTGGTGACTTCAATGTTGTCCGATCCATTGGAGAAACTGATGGGGGCTCTAATTTGAGGTCTAATGCTATTATTGAGTTTGGGGATTGTTTACTTGATGTTGGCCTTGATGATTTGAGATTCTGTGGTCAACTTGTTACTTGATGCAATAAGCAATTTAATGGCATAGTTATCTATCGCAAGTTGGACCATGTCCTTCTCAACAGTGGTTGGTTATCTATGTTTCCTAATAGCTCTACTATTTTTTTTTTTGCCTGCTGGTGCCTCTGATCACTGCCCAGGGGTAGTTTCTGTGGGGTTTTTACCAAACTCAAAGAAAGGCACCTTTTAAATTCTTCAATTTCTACGCTGACCATGAGAATTTTTTAGCTATTGTTGCACAAGCTTTTAGTACTCATATTCAAGGTTGCCATCAATTCCAAGTAGCGAAGAAGCTAAAGCTTGTTACGTTTGAGTTGAAAAAGTTAAATTGTGCTCCCTCCCTTGATGTCTTTCTTGCAGTTAAGAACGTTAAAGCTGCTCTTGATTCCTGCCAAGTTAGTTTAGCGTCTATGCCTACTAACTGGTCTTTGGCTAAGCTGGAGAACACCTTATTAAAGAACTACTCTGATTGCCTTTTGAGGGAGGAGAGCTTTGTCAAGCAGAAATCTTGTGTCCAATGGATGGCTAATGGCGATAGGAACACCATTTTTTCTACAATTCTATTAAGAAGCGGGCTAATCGAAACAGTATTGCCTCTATTTGTAGAAGTGATGGGTTTATTACTACTGTTGAAAGGGAGATCAAAGATGAAGCTATGGGGTTTTTCCAAAGTCTTATTGGCAATGATTTTGCTATTCTGATCTCTGAAGTCAATCTTGCTGCTTGTACCCTTGTCACAAGTCCTATTTCTTCTGATATGGCCGCTGCTATGGTAAAAGAGGTTTTTGGTGAAGAAATTCATAAAGTTTGTTTCAGTTTGAAGCCTAATAAAGCCCCAGGCCCATATGGCTTTAATGCCATTTTCTTTCAAAAACCTTGGCCTATTATTGGTGTTCAAATTATTCTTGCAGTCCAGGAATTCTTCAACTCCAACCGGTTACTTCGTGAGCTTAACACCACTATAATTATCCTTGTGCTTAAAATCCTTAACCCCTCAGGGGATTTTCAGCCTAATTCTTGTTGCAACACTCTTTATAAAATCATCTCTAAGATTATGGCTAATAGAATTAAAGGTGTTCTGCCTACCATCATTAGTGATACGCAATCTGCCTTTGTGGGAGGTCGTTGTATCGGAGATAATATTCTTCTTGTCCAAGAGCTTTTTCGTGGTTACCATATGAATAATGGAACTCCCAGGTGTGCAATCAAGGTGGATATTCACAAATGATACTTTGGATTGGAAGTTTTTGCTTGGTGTTTTGTTAGCTTTTAAC
The DNA here is from genome assembly GCF_041283825.1 of Pyrus communis. Lineage (NCBI taxonomy): Eukaryota > Viridiplantae > Streptophyta > Magnoliopsida > Rosales > Rosaceae > Pyrus > Pyrus communis. The sequence continues at coordinate 19,469,818 of NC_142565.1, forward strand.
TTTCATTCAAGGTTTGTTCAATGGATCCGATGTTGTATCTCCACCGCTTATTTCTTCGTCGCGGTTAATGGTGAACTGGTTGGTTTTTTTTTCTTTTCGGGGAAGCGTTGTCTTAGATAAGGGGATCCTTTGTCCCCTTTCCTTTTTGTTATTGCCATGGAGGTCTTTTCCTTAATTATGCATGCTAAAGTGGTTGTTTCCCCTCACTTTCTGTTCCATTATGTGATAAGATCAGACTTACTCATATGGCCTTTGCTGATGATTTGCTTGTTTTTTTTCCATGGAGACTTACTCTCTGCAAGGGTTTTAAAAGAAGCTTTGGATTACTTCTCTCACATTTCTGGTTTAACTCCTAATGTTTCTAAGAGTAATATTTTTCTTGCTAGAGTCAAAACTAAAGACATGACTAGAATGGTAAGCTGCTTTGGGTTTCAAGAGGGGTGTCTTCCTTTTAAGTATCTTAGGGTGCCTTTGATCAGTTCTAAGTTGACCTATGTAGATTGTGTGCCTTTACTTGAGAATGTTGATAATCGTATTTGCAGCTGGGAGCATAAAACATTGTCTTTTGCTAGTCGTCTACAATTGGTGATTTCAATCTTAGGTAGCCTCCAGGTTTTTTGGGCTTCTCACGTTTTCTTGCCCAAAAAGATTACGAAAGACATTGAGTAGTTTTTTCATCGATTTCTATGGTCCAGCAAGGCATCAGGGAATTATTTTGCTAAAATGTCTTAGAGGGAGGTCTGTTGACCCAAAGATGAAAGAGGATTGGGGATTAAAGGTTTACACTCTTGGAATTTAGTTTTTATGGCTCGCCATATTTGGTTTTTGTTCAGTCATGGAGGTGGTAATGTGTGGTCTAAATGGGTCAAAGCATATTTCCTTCAAGACAAGTGCTTTTGGAGCCTAAAAGTGCCGTCTACTTGCTCATGGAATTGGAGGAAACTCTTAAAGCGTCGGGAACTTATTAAGCCCTTTATTCATGTTTCAGTGGGAGATGTGTCATCTACTTTTATGTGGCATGATAACTGGCACCCTTATGGTTCTCTCTTAGATGTTTGGGGCTACGAGGTTGTGTTGGCCTTTGGTCTTCATATAAATTCCAAGCTTTCTTATGTGCTTAGGGCATCTGAGTGGAGTTGGCCATTTACTACCAACTAAACTTTTTTTTTTTTTTTTAAACATTCAATCAGATTCCTACAACATTATGCCTTCTTCTCAAAACTTGGATTCTTTCTTTTGGGCTCCTAGCAAAGACGGTATGTTCTCATCGTTTTCTATGTGGAATTGCATTTGTCCTGTGGCACCTAAAATTTCTTGGAACCACTTGGTGTGGCACAATGTGTCTATTCCACATGCAAGTAAGCTTACTACGCTTGATCGCATTGGTCAATATGCTCCTCGTGCCAACCTTAATTGTGTGTTGTGTGACTCTAAGTTGGAATCTCACTCTCACCTTTTCTTTGAGTGCCTTTATAGTGAAAGACTTTGGCGACATGTGCTAATGAGGTGTGTGGTTCATTGGCTCCACCCTTCATGGCCTTCTTTTGTGGAGTATGTAGCAGCCCAATGGTGGGGAAATCCCTTCCCATGGTGGTTAGGAAACTTTTGTTGGCAGTCACTGTTTACTACATATGGTGTGAGCGGAATAACCACATCTTTAACAATTGCAGGAAACCTCCTGCTACAGTTCTTCAGTTGATCAGCAATATGATTCGGTGTTGAATGTGTACTTTGAAAGTTAAGCCTTCCACCATTAACATAGGAGCTTTCTATAACTGGAATGTTGTTGCTCCTTAGTCTCTAAGTTGTTTATTGCCTTTCCCTATGTGGTTTTGGCTTTGGCGTTTAGGTTTTCCTTTTTGTTTGCTGGTGCCTAGAGTTTTCTTCTTTGCCCAGTTTTCATTTGTTGTTCTCTTTGGGCTTTTGCCCTTTTAATATATTATTTACTTAACAAAATAAAAATTTGGAGAAATTTGAGAAATTTTTAAGTATTCCCTGTAATACTTATCATGTAATGCATTTGATAATTTGATGTCCATACAAAAAAGGGAACTTTAACGAAAAGCTTTTGGTATTGTTCATTTTAACGAAAACCCACATTTTTATACTAAAAAGTCAATCCTAGTACTATTCACTTTACCCTTTATTTTATCCTTATCATTAAAACTCAAAGTTTTCAAGCCCTTTGCATTATTTTTCCTTACAAAATAACATGACACTAAAAATAATCTTAAAACTTAGAAATTGCTTTCGATGTCTAAACAAGATAATTTGTACGTAGCTTTACTTTTTTATAAAATTTGTACGTACTCAACTTTATTTTATATATTTTTGCAAGAATTCTTCTCACAAAATAGACTACATATGTTCTCTCTCTCTCTCTCTCTCTCTCTCTCTCTCTCTCTCTCTCTCTCTCTCTCTTTTAATATGTTTTTCTTCTTAATATGTTTCCCTTATTTACCTATGACCAACTTCAACCCTAGGAATAAGTCCTAAAATCTCCCTTCTATTCCCCTCTCCCACCCCACTTCATTCCGACCCTTGTGCTAAAAAGGGTTTAAGTGTTAGAACTAAAAAAAAAAAAAAAAACCAAATTCCAGCCAAGATTTATCCCAAAATTAGAGGTGGAGCCCACATGTGAGAGTAGAACAAGGGGAGTGAACTAGACTTGCCCAGCCCAGACGTGTGCACGGCCCGTACGTGATAGCCCGCCTCATGTTCCTTGGCCCACGGTAAAAAAAGGACGAAATTTAAATCCAACGCTAAAATAAGTAAGAAAAATTATTAAACTCAAATTCACCCAAAAACTTTATAAATACCTATGTATTTATTCAAACATCCACATAAAACTCACTTTTCTCCTACAATTCTTCCAATTTTTCTTTCTACCATCTTCCAAAACCATTTCTTCCCATTTCACAATTTTTCAGGATGGCAAAAGATCATATTAGAGGTCGTAATTGGTCCTTTGAGGAAGATGTTGCTTTATGATTGGCATGGGTTTCTATTAGTGAAGATAGTGTCTTTGGCACGAATCAAAATAAAAAGATTTTGTTGGTAAAATCGTTGATAAGTTCAAAGAAAACTCTGACACAGGCCAAAAGGAAATTGGTGGTGTTTATGATCGGTGGAAGGTGTTAGGGGACTTTTAGGTTGAGGTGGACTTGGGCTTTGAGGATGTCCTATTGTCTGCCTTGGTATGGATTAGTAATAAGTCATGGGATATCTCGAAAGAGTTAACTTGTCTTATGAAATATCTCGGTAATATGAACGGCTCAAAGATAGCATGATTGATCAAGATAATGACTTGCTCAAGTGAGCGTGGTGTGGAAGCTAGAAGATTATCAGTTTACATGAGAGCGAAGGGATTTGCATGGTTGTATGGCATTCTTAGCTACATGATTTGGGCTTTCCTAGGGTGATAACAAGTCTTCTTATGGTTAAGATGTTTGATTGAAGGCTGTGGGAATTACTAAGGTTGCATAGATGGTGATGCTTGAGGCTTGGAGTATGCTTTTGGGTTAACTGGAACTCTCTGGGCTTATTTCTTGGGTGGTTCTCTCTTTCTGCGTTTCTCCTATCTCTCTGTGTGTTCCTCTTCCTCCTCTGTAATGGCTTTCTTCTTTATGCTTTAAGGGAATCTCCCCTTGTGGCTTGGTCTTCCCTTCCCTTCTCCTTAGCCTTCCTATTATTTCCCTTTTGGTGTAAGGTAGATGTACTGTTGAGACCAACAGTCTGCTTCTTCCCAAGGCGCGGCTTTACCAGGACGGCCTTCCGTAGGTGCTACTTTTGGTAAACCGCCTCATTGCTTTCATGCGTTGGTTGTATGTGCAAGCTGGGAAGGGAAAGTCAGCATTAAAAGCCTAACTTGTTGGGTTTAACATGCATTTAATGCAAGAAACTAGTTTGGTCCTAACTAAGGGAGTTGGTTTGCTAGGGAAGGGGGTAAACTAGGCTAATTCTTTCTCAATGATGCCTGTGTGAAATAAATAGGTATGGGCTTGGATTTTTGGGCCCTTAAGTAACCTAATGTCTTCCATGACCTCGAGTCCACGTAAACTTGATAACGTTCCATAATCATCCATACCACAATCCACTTGATAAGCCTCGAATATGTGTCTTGGGCTTAGCATGGATATTGACTAAGGAAACATGGCGTGATGAATAGGCATGAACATGGCGTGAATATCCGACTTAATCACCGTGGCATGGCATGTTGGTAAATATATTCCTCATCGATCATGTGCCTTGTCATGTTTTTGGGCTTGGCTGTAGGCTTTGCATGACAATTGGGCCTTGAGACTTGGTTGGATTGGTGTGTGACATTTTTGGGCCCTAACATTAGCCCCCTTAATTATTTGGGCTATGAGACACCTTGAGTAGGATGAATAATCAACCCTATGCCCAAGGAATTCCTTTCTGAACGTGGGCTTCCTGATAAGACTCTTCCTCTTCCTACATGGCAGTTGATAACTCGCTGCCGTTGTGCTCCCTTATTTCCCATGCACGTCCCATCATATAGAAAAACTTGTGTTTTCCCCGGCCTCCACTTGGTAACCGTTACAAACTGCTCTTCTCCCCAGGACAAGTATTTAATTTGTCCTTGTTTTCCCTTTTTCTTCTTCTTCTTTTTCAAATTTCCCATAACTACTTTTCTTTCAAATTTCTGATCTCGTTTGTGCTTTTCCATGCTCTGCGACAAGGTTTTCTTCAGGTAAGGAAATTCTTCCCTTGACTCTTTATTGAAATTTTCTTCTTCTTTTTGCCTTTTTCGTTTTCCCTGGTGATGAACTTAGGCATGCGTCATCTCTATGTGATTATGTGTTCCACAGATTTTTGGATTTTAGCATGGGCGCACAAGTGGTGCAGCTTTTTCTTTCGGGAAATTGAACTCCACTCCTTGGACAGTCTTGTTTCTTTGAAATCTCGTGCGTTTGCTTTCTGTGATTTCTTTCCTGCTTTTCATCTATACTGTATAATTGTTATCGAGCTTAGCTTGCTTACATGTTGATGCATGCTTAAGCGGGATCGATCGATTGATTGTATTGATTTGCTTGGCATGATTAGCTTGACTGTATATAGCCTGTTTTTGCTTAGATATGCACATAACATACTTTCCTTGACTAGATCTTGTAAGGCTTTGATAGCGTGGCATGTATAGGGAAAGATGCATGTGTTTTGTGTGATAGCATGTAGGGAAAATAGTCCCATGTTAAAGTTTTAGACTTTTTCATGAAAGGCTTTGAATTTTATGAATGTACTTTTTTGCTTTTCCGAGGGCACTTGCTTCCTTTCCCAGGGTGAGCTTGCTTGCTTTCCCAAGGTAGATTCCTTGTCGTGTTTTACTTTGTATGCTTGCATGTTTCTTCTTGCATGTTGCACTGGCTTGTAATATCTATGGTTTAGTGCTTGCTTTCCATAGGTGTGCTATGGCTACGGAATCACCCAAGTGCTTAACTGCAGTGGATGGGTCTTTCACTACTGAGGACCGTTTTCAATAAGGCAGGCTGCTGCCCCATTTCGGTTCTCAGAACAAGGCTTTCAAGGAGGATGATCCCTCCTTAAACTTGGTCCCTCATATTGATCCTAGACGCATTTCCTGGTGTTGCATTGAGAGTGGGTTGTTTCCTGCTATGCTGATCCACTTTGAGTTCTCCTGTAGTGAGGCCATTGGTTGGGTAGATTGGGTGGATACTGAGCTTGGCTTTGCAAACCAGTGCGCGACCCTGACAAGGGCCAATGTTTTGGATGTTGTCTTTATGACCAGTGCGCGACCCTGACAAGGGCCAATGTTTTGGAGGTTAAGCATAGAGACCCGTACCTTCATTTGTGCATAGGGAGAGTTTACTCCCACTCTGGAAGATGTTGCCAATATTATGCATCTTCTAATTGCAGGTAATATGGAATCTGTTCCGTTATGTTATTCCTCATGCAGACGCTGATACTTTTAATATTTTGAAAAAAGTGCCCCTTCAAGTAAGGCTCGCATTTTTGGCAGAAGAAACAAGAACTAAACTATCGGTTTGAGGCCATGTTGTATTTGTGGTTGGGCCATTTCATCTTTTGTAATAGCAAGGACACCTTCAGCCGCCAAGTGATTCTCTAGGCCATGGGGATTACGTGTGGCCATGTGGTCCAGCTGGTTTTGTTGTTGAGGAGCATGTTGCAAGTAGTGCTCCGCTGAAGAGCTTCCTTTATGCCAGTTTTTTGCAAATCTTCACGTGGGAGCATGTCAAGGGCTTGAAGATAACCCATTTCTCTTCCGGTGCAACGAAGTGCCATTATGTTATTAACTCCTCCTCTTACTTGCCCAAAAAGCTCTCGCTAGCTTGACATTGGTTCGAGAAGATTTCGGCAAAGAAACAGGACTTCTTAGAGCTTTTAGATGATGTGAATAGCTTTGTTTTCCATTCGTACATGTCAGTCCCCAAAGGTTTTGCCTCCGTGATGTTCTTTACTGATGTTGCCTTTGATGATATTCAAGTGTGACATCAATTCCTCTATTTGAGAATCTAGATTTTCCTTCGCTTATTGAAAAATTGTTGGCTTTACTAGCTTCGTCAGTCCCCTTCCTAGGAAAGGATAGCGAGGAAATGAGTGCTGTTTACTCCCCCTTCTGAGTGTGACGTTAGCTAGGCTTTGACCAAGAGGTCCCATTGATCTTCCCCAGCTGAAGTTGAGGCTTCTTTTAATAATTTGTTTTAGAGTTCTATATATGCGCCTTTGGAATGTCTTCGCCCTTTCCATTATGTCACGAGCCGGACCCGGGTAGGTAGTATCTCCAAAGGCTACGTTGCTTATTGGTTGAAGTGTTTCATTGCCATCACTAAGTTCCATGGTCACAAGCAGCTGTGGTTATCCCCCAACATTGTAAGCCATCCTAGACTGGTGTTAGAGCCTATAGTTGCCGCTTCTGGTTCGAAGCACCGATGCCCTACTACAGCAGAAAAAAGAAATGCTTAGTATGATTCTTCCCAGAACACCAAAAAGAGTAAAGCATTAGATGTTGGTGAAGGAAAGCTTGCAGGTCAAGGGAAGAAAGCAACTTCGGGTACATTTCTTGGCTTAACTTCTTTTGCTAATTTTCCCTTGGCATGCTTTTCCATAGTGCTTTATATGTTGCTCCTCAAATGATGCAATGAAGCATTTCATGCCTCGAGTGGTGAATGATGCTCTTCCCAGCAGCAAGCTTGATGCTTCCCCAACTCCAAATAAACTAAGAGTGAAGGTTCCTCAGCAAAGCCAAGGATTGGTAATAGATCTTATTCCTTTATTCCTAGCTTCTATTGCTTTGTGGTTGTATGCTAAACATGGCTTTTGTTACAGCCAAAGAAGTAGCTTCTATTGGCTCTGCTCATAAGACCTGGAGTGCTCGAGTATCCGCTTCTTCTGGCACTCCCAAGCCACATGAGTTCCTCGATATTACTATTACGAGTGAGAAAGAACAAAGCATTGGGGAAACTCACGACGATGAGGTAGTTGGCGAAGGCTTGATCACTGAGGAAAGTAGTAATACAATCGTCAAGTTTGACCCTAAGTGTGGAAGACATCCTCAGGCTTCCTTACAGAAGGACACGGAAGGTGAAAACAGTGGTAGAGAACTAAGCAACAAGGATGACAGCAAAGCAGCAGAGAATGTTGATCTTGACGAAGTCGATGGATTTTTGAATGATGATGTTCAGGTGGAAGGGAAACATACAGAGGTATGTTTCCCTGTTTTTCGTTGATGCTTGCCCTTGCATGTATTTGCTACTGTCAACCTTATCTTTAAGTCTTTGAGTTTTGCTTAAGCTTGCATGTGGAAGTAGCTAAACTTTGCATGTGCATGTATAAGAATGTTGGTCGGTTAGATCTTTTGTGATAAAATCTAACACATGTTAGGTAGTGCATGTGATTAAATTGAGACAGTATCAATGTAATTAGTAGTACACTGCTAGTCTGACTATGAAATCAGACTATCAAGAGCCAGCTGCTGAGTGCTGTGTGAAGTTAAATAAAAAAAATGAGAGAGATGATCCTCGCCGGATTCTCTTTGTGAGGATCCCAGGAATCTTCCAATCACATCAGTTCATTGTACATTGGGCAACCAGTTTTTGTTAGGTACCGTTTATATTCAATTTAAAATATAAAAAATTTTACTAAGTTCTGACCGCACGATGTACGATGAACAGATGTGATTTGAGAATCTCCGAAATCCTCATAAAGAGAATCCTACGAGGATCCTCTTGCTAAAAAATGGCCCCGGCCGGATCAAGAATGATCTTTTTTGCCATGCAAGTAGCCCGACCGCAATCTACTTGAACTTTAATGCACTGTGTAATCACGTTATAGCTCTTAAAGCAGCACTAGGAATATTCTTTTCCCATGTAAATTAACTAACCAATTTGGAGATAGTTTAAAATAGTAATTAAGGCTAATGTGGGAAATCTTCCACCGAGATTCTCAAATCCCCCAACTTGATTGTGTTTCTTTTGTCTTTCTCTTTTTCGATCTGAAAGAGGTCTCAAATTCGTATTATTTCTTGGCTAAACTGTCAATTTGCCCCTTGAACTATCACTCAATTTTCGATTCTCTCCCCCCGGGAACTTTTTAATTGGAAAATTAAGGACTTAAACTAATTTTTTTGGCCGATTTCCCCCCTACTATTAGTTTTTCATAGATTTCATCCAAATTAACGTTAACTATTATCATGTGCACACCACGTAACTCTCCTTTGTGGACAAAAGCGTCACTTCACTAGACCTTTAGACACAAAAGGTATAGAATCACACATATTTACATAGGTTTATATTTTAGAAATATAAGGTTTTCAATTATTTTAAAGAATGAAGCGACCGAACTATCCACACTTGTTATACACATGCTTCCATTTAACAGAAATTTGGATGGCATGAATGAAAAATTAACAACAGGGGGTAAATCGGCCAAAAAAAATTAGTTTAAGTCCTTAATTTTCCAATTAAAATGTTTAGGGAAGAAATCAAAAGTTAGGTGATAATTCAGGAGGCATATCGGCAGTTTACTCTTATTTCTTTATCATATCAGTCAAACAAAATAACAAGGTTTGTGCCTCTCACAGACGTAGATGTGATTGAACTGAGCTAAGCTTAATGGTAGCTGGGAATAAGGTAGTTGAGAGTCCTTTTGGCAAGTGGTTAGCTTTTAGCTAGCTAGCTAACGACTCTAAGCTACCTTTAATGGGTTTAGTCTCACAATAGACTAGTAATAATATTGTAGTCTAAATTTGCCTTTGGTAAGAATCGAACCTAAAACCTATCACTTACAAGTGAAGCGGAATACTACTAAACCGTAATACTAAGTCGCTGGGATGAATTTCTTTTAGCACATGTACAAGTACGGCCACATTTTGAAAGAGAAAGAGAGATCAATAGTTATTAGGGTTCCAAAACCAACTAAACTAATAACACGTATGTAAAGTACCCTGCGTATGTGTTTGGATAACTTAAACTAATATCCAATATAGCTACTGATAAAATAAAAATTCCAACCTAGCTAACTGCCCGATACAAGTAGGGGATACTTGCTAGTTTTCAATTATTCTTATGTTTCGAGAACTTTAGGCTATAAAGGGAACAAAGATAGGCTAAGATTACAGAGATACGTTTTGGTTTTGTTTGTACTACAAGTACCACTACTTAGATCATTATCTTGGTGGGTTGGATTTCACTAGGTGGTTGTTGCTCTTTGGGGACTACACATGAAGTTTTATATCTCCTTGCTTTTTTTATAAATATCCTCCTTGGATTTAGATAACTAAACCAATGTGAGGCAGGCGCTGATTGTTCATTAGCATAATTCACAATTTAGGGCTCATGATTATTGTTTGGTTTATGGGGTGTTGAATAAACCCCACATATTAATACACTCACATTTGCTTTTTCAAATAAAAATTATCTTAATACACTCCACATATATTCTCACACCCCACATTCTCAACATACACAACACATTTTCTACATACATCCCACATTTTCTATACACCTCTTATTCTTTAAATCATATAATACTCTTTTTTTATTTTGATGAACTGAATCTAGCTACCCTGATGTTCCCAGTTTAATTACTTGGAGGGTAATGATTACTACACAATTGTATTATTTTGAGAAATTATGGAGACTCATTGAATGAATATGCCTTTTCAAGTGGGTCAGAACTTCTTCACAATTCAAAAAAGAGACTTTTGCATGTATCTATTATTCTTTGTATTCTTGTGGACAATGGTTCATTCTCTTCCTAAGCATTTTCTACAGAGCATATATTTGCCTATTCCATAGCTCATTAATTAAGCGTGGCGGTGTTTTAGTGAAAAAAAGTTTAGGAGCAAAATGATTGAACTTAAATTCAAATTTCCAAATGATTGAATGGTGCTGTTTTAGATTTAAACAAAGTAGTATGGCGATCAAGTTGAACTATAGTTTCATTTGTTAGGGTTTTGTTGACAATGGCGGGTGGGGGTGGGGGGGTGTTTGATAGTTGAAGAAGATAAATAATACGTTAAAAGCGATTTGGGATGTATTTAGATTTTTTTTTAAACTTAATAAGGTCGAAATTGTTATTGTATCGTAGTTTACACAAATCATTTAATATTAAATTTCAATGTCGGGGTGCTAATAATAAAAAATTAAAAATTTAAAAAAAAAAAAGCCTTATTGTTTTAAAGAAAATACTTATCAAGTGTCAAACTGTGTTGTAACAATTTTAATGCTAAATAAATTAATAGAAAAGTGTTGTGATATACATTCTAATACATGTGTGATTGTGTAAGTCATAAGTAAAGATAGATTAGGAATCTTTTGGGATCTAGAAGATCTTTCCTATTAAACTTTATATTATTTGGAGAGCAAGTTTGTCTCCTCCTTATTACCATAAATAAAGGCACAAGGTCTGGAGAATAACACACAGAATTCCTCAAGTCTATTATCCATCTCTCTTTCAATCCATGTTGTGCCCTCTCTCTTTTCCATCAATTAAACATAGGCCACAACACGTTATCAGCGCGTTCTTGATGCTACGCTACAGAAATTTGTTCATCTTCAATCAGTAGAGTATTATGTTTCAATTATTATTATTTGATTAACTACTTATTTTATTGAATTCATATAATTTTATTGATTCAATCTATTTTTCTTGTGTTGAAGTAATGCAAGCTTTGAGATGGAAACCAGTTTATCAATATCAACATGCAATCTAGGTTTTTCCAAAACAACAGTTATTATCTCAAAATTTTCAGCTCTAATTGCTTGAACCTTCACCATAATGCATGACCTAATTTTACGTTTTATGAATTTTAGATGCTACATAAATTGTTTATGCTTTATATTTATAATCTTGTGATTATTGTGCATTGATATTGTGAATATGCATTGATTTGATTATATAAAATTGAATTTGAAACAAAATTAGGGTTTTCAAACCCTGACGAGCCACGACTTCTAGTCACCGAGTCGTCGAACCCCGAGCTAGGAGCCGCAAGCCACGCATGCCATGAGCCCAGTAGCCCGTAACTTCCCACACTGAGAACCAAATGATGTCGTTTGGTATCATCGTCCCCAACGAACCCAGCAAACCCTCAGCTTGCAGCCCTCGTGGTTTCCCGACGAAATCACGACCTGAAGTCACTTTCAGCAAATTTCATCATCTCTGATGACGATCTTTGAAATTCCAGAAGAATTTCATGAAATTTTCGAGGGATTCTGATCGAATCCCCCTCGATTCTCACACCCACCGACATTGAGATTCTCCCATCTGTCGACAAATTTTTGGTTCACTGTTGAACCATGGGTTTGCACCAACTATCTCTAACCAAGGAAAGGTAGCCTAAAGTGGTGCAAGTGAGTTTACTGGTCTGATTCCCACACCCAGCACCACTGGGGTGATTTGAGTTCAACCCAACCCCTAGTGGGCCTCAGTCGCCTTGGTCCTTAGACAAATTAGTCACAGCAAAATGAGGAGCAAGCTCAGGCGCCACCTTAGCAGTAGAATCCATCTGCCCGTTCTTCATAGTGGTGAGCCTCTTAGAAATCAAACTGAACTTAGCTCCCAACACGCGCTTCGTTACAAACCTAGACAATAGGGGCAACACCGAACCTTTCCTCTGAACAATCTTCTTAGCAATGGTCGTGGCCACCTTCAGAGTAGCAGGTTTCATAAGCTCAAACTCAACAATCTTTTTCTTCTTCTTGGGAGAAGTCAGTTCAATAATAAACTTTTCAACAGCATATGCCAGACCTCACGACCTGGTCCCTTTTCTCTCCAACTGAACCTAACCCACATAGGCCTCGGCCCACATCTTTCTCTTCTCAGCAGCACGAGCATGTGTCCAACCTGCCAAGCACAGTGCCTCACACCTAAGTCGTGGCCCTAGCCACACAATTGTTGACCTAGGAAGCCTAGCATGTAACCCAAGTCACAAGTAAGAGAGATGATACCCCATGTTTTTTTTCTCTCTTTTCCTGCACGGTATGGCAGGCTTGAGCCTGCCTTTGTCATACTTGGCCAGCTCCAAGCCCAAATCTATAAGGGCTAGAGCCTCGTGGCTTGCCCAACTCTGCACCAAACGTGTCGTTTACCTCACCCACTCATGATCACCTTTGCTCAAGGCATCAAGCAACCTATGGCGAGACCTCAGCTGCTCCACACCATCCGACATGCATGACTGGCCCATGTCAGATTCAGGCCCCCAGAAGGAACTTGAGCCTCGTGGTTCACTCTACACTATGCCCTAGCACCTTAATTCATAACCCCAGTTGCAGCTGTCTTTGGCTCCAGTCGAGCTAAGCAAGTCGTGGCCCCTGCCATGCTACCTCCTTGACCCACGTTGAGCCAGCTCTTAACCCCTACTAGTCAACATGCCGCACCACCCCAATAATTGCCTCGCAGCAGCACCACCTGAGATAACAAAAAAAAATTACCTTTTTCTACCTTGGTGTAGCGCAGAGAAGAAAAACAACAACGAGAACCAACTCTTTGCACGTGCAAAATAGAAGAAAAAAGCTAAGGGATGGGGAACAAATTTACTCTAGTTTCTCTCTTCCTTGTTGGAATGAAGATTATTCTCCAACTTTATTTAATCCCTTACTTAAGGCAAAATTAAATAGGTATTGGGAGCAATTGGTTTCCTTTTCCTAGAAGAGCCTATTTCCATGTCAAAGAAGGAGATCTACATCAAATTGGGAAACAACTCTACACACCCATGCAACTTGGGACTTCTACACCTACTGCACTTTTCCTACATGTAGTCCAGTAAGTGTGGGGGCATCTGTGGAGCCTAACATAATCCAAAAAATCCTAGAGGCAACACGTATACTTTTGCTCAAGAAAAACAAGATTTCCCTCATTAAATGGGCAAGCTTCTCAGAAACTCCCACGTGCAGCTCAACACCCCTGAAGGTCCGAGCAACTGAGACGACTGTCCACAGCTCATCTGCAAAAATCAAAGCATTAAAGATAAAGATTAATTACCCAAATCCTATCTTTAATACATTCCCAATTGAAGATTAACTTCATTTAAGTAAGTAGTACCTATTTAAATCAATTGGGATAATTACACTATTATCTCAAGATATTATTTCCTATTTAATATCTTAAGAATATTTTCTCCATAAACATTGGCCAATAGAATGCTGCCATATGTAGGGTAAAACCCTAACACCATGGCTGGCCTCTCCTCTTATAAATACCTTCATCCCTACCAAATTTCGGTAAGTTTTAGCTACCCCTAAAAGCCCTAATCACTTAATCCTACCACCCCCCCCCCCCCCACCTTGTGGACGCATGAGGCTTAGGTCTTTGATCAAAGGTGTTGATTGTTTTGCAGGTGTATTTTCATCAAGACTGAAGATGGTGGAAATTTGCATCGACAGTCCCAAAGTTAACCACTGTTATTATATTGTTTTCAATTGCTTTATAATTATGTCTTTTGTATATTGCTTTTGTTTACAGGTATTATGAACCGGAAGTTCATAGTTCTGAACCCAAAGTTTTGGAAAAGTGCCATAGAAACCTGAAGTTTCTTAACACGCAACACTCATGTTGAGACCCGAAGTTCCCCATGCTTAAATCTATTCAAACCAAACCATGTCGTAGAAGTCAAATGTTCTAACTTGGGTGCTTATGGAGATTGTATTCCCAAAGCACCAAGCATAATCTTGTTCCCTCCATTCAGCGAATTATCGAATCGTAACAAGTTTGATTTCACTGATTTGGAAGTTTCAAATATAAACTACTTTATGTGGATACAAGATGTGTCACTCTGCTTGACTATGATAAGTTGCGAAACCATTGTAGCCAACAATGTTTTAGAAGAGTCGAGTAAGCCTCCACCACGATCTTCATTCGAAGACTTATGCCTGAAGCATATCAAAGGGAAGTGCCTCACTAATGAGGATTCTATAGCTATTTGACTCATTCCTATGTACCATTTCAATCATTCAAAGATGATCTCTTGTTTGAAGCAAGACATAATTGAAACCATTGCATCCATGAACAGGTACAATTCTGAAGATTATATTTGATCAAATTTCGAATGGAAGAAAATCATTCTCGTCCTTCCATGTCTCTAAATTGCTCCTGAAGTAGCATTATAGAGAGCAAAAGTTTTCCAAATTCTCGGATCTGATTACTACCACAGTTGTGAGAGAAAAGCACCCTAGCGATTCCCTTAGGAAGTACCGAACGATATAGACCATGTTTCAGCTAGAGTCTACCAAATGGTGGTACTCTGCTTAGGGAGAAGTGTACCGAACAGACCCCTCTAGCTTTGGCTGGAACCTCACCAAACCAAGTATGGGTTTTTCTCTCTTTTGCAACCACTTTTGAATTTGTTTTATAGCATATAGTTGAATCATGGCCTGCCAAGAGGTGACATCATAGCCAAAAGTGTGATCCTTAGCACCTAAGACCTAAAACTTCAAGAATAAGAGACCATATTCCCAAACCTCAATCCTACAGAATCATTGGTTATGCACTTACCTATGCCCCTACCAATGTTATTGAGGAGTACCATTTCCGTAGTCAATATGTGAAACTAATTTTGCTCCACCTAACACAAATGGAAAGAGCAAAATTTTGACATGGAAGGCCATATTGGCGGAACCCCCTTAGTAAATTTGGGTTACTTTATGAACAATTTCTTTTGTTTCCAGATTTAAGTTTGGTGTTTGGATGACATTATTATTCTTAAATACAAGTTAATTGACAAAAGTTAATGCATGTGACGAATCCAACTAACTCATGTTTTAGCTATCTGGTTCTATATGCTAACTTCATACATAATCACCCCCTTGACAACCCTCTCAGGCTTGTCTAACCTAACTATGGGGCATGGCATTGCCCTATGTGTCCAATGGTACTAATTTTACCATAAATGGGAGCCTTATACTCACTTCGTTCCAGAAAAACACTTTTTGAGCCTTAAGGATATTCGAGAGAATTATTACTATATTGAAACCACTATAATGGAGTAAAATTCGTTAGCACTTTCTACGAATATAGCCAGAAGCGTATTCTAAAGAAGATGGAATACCTATCGAATGGTTTACAACCATTCAAGACGACTATGTGGCCAGCTAGAAGTCCGGGATTCCAAAATAGTTTTTGCTATGACACAAACATTTAGGACATCCAGGATGATTTGTGATGTGTCGTTTAGGGCATCACATTTCCAACAGTAAGGATATCGTACCTAGAAGCGTACCTTTCCAAGCATGCTCACATATCTTAACTAGGCAAACTATGACTTAGCTATTAAGATCATTAATAGGCAAGCCAATTACTCCGCTATGTACTATGACAATCCTTACGCATCTCCATCTTATCTACAGTGATTCAAGGGAATATTTGTCGACAAATTTAACCAAAATGCTTATGGTTTTGGTTGATGTATCGGCAAACTAGTCACATGTTTGTCCAGGCACATTACTACTAAACCTCCTGGCCAATTTTATGGGCTCACCACCCTAAAATCTTCAAGTTTAATTTTTATTGAAGATTCTTTGATAAGTATTGCATGTCTTTTGTGTTTGTAATTGAATATTAAATTCACAAGTTCACCCTAAAATGACCTTGTGGAAGCATTCACTAAACGCCTTCAATTGATCACTCGATCATTGGTCATACATACCAAACTCCCGACCTCTGCTTAAGAACATACATTACTTCATGCAGCTATATTAATCCAACCTAAGGCATATGCTGCCTAATCCTATTTGAGCGTTACAGTTGGTCACTAGGTACGAACCTGAAGTTTTGTACTTGCGCGTTTTGGGTGTAAACTTATGGGCTAATTGTGCCGCCACAATGTACTAATATGGGTCCTCATAAAATGATGTGAATCAATGCCAATTATGATTTTCATGTGCCCTTGCTAGCAATTTATTTACCGCTAAATTAGCAGATTGTCACCTCAATGAGACAGTCCCTCTGCTGTTAGGAAGAGATAAGAACATCAACTTTCTTGAAGAACTTCACGAATTATCATGAACAAGATCGCATTCTCTATGTTTCATCTCGATCCTTATTCTAGATCATCATAGTGTTACCAAACGCTTTCTCTAATCTAGCAAACATTTCTAATAACTTGAAAATCCTTACAAGTGTAAAAAAATAATAAAACTCTCAAAGCCCACGTCTAACATAGTCTTAGTTCGTTTAGACCTTGTCTTGCCAAATAACTTATCTGTAAAATAAAAGGGTGAAGGATGAGTAACTACTGTCTTCCAGTGAGTAGAATATGTAATATACTAGTCAAACGATGCCCTTTTACACACTAGAAAATAAATATCGCGTAATTATATATATATATATATATGTGTGTGTGTGTGTGTGTGTGTATATTACATTTGCCCCTTCACATGTTGGTTATCCTTCGTAAAATGTAGCTCACCGCGTGAGCCCTATATTGGCCCTTTTGCTATAATGTCCACGTGTGCCATACATTTATCCCTCGAATAACCAAGCATTAAGGTTCTCATGCTCCGTGAGCATCTCAAACAATTCATTGATCATATATATAATAACTCCAAAAGGATCCAAATAAACATGCTTGATTCGAAAATAGAAAGATATTTGGAGAGCAAAATCCGTGATAGCTCATAGTTTTTCGAATTTATCATAAAATAAGAAATTTTACAACACATTACATAAAGCACTTAACTTGATAGTTAGAACCTCAACAAGACAATCCCAATCCTATATTGCTACCACCAATGGCAAAAGAAGCCTAACAACTAAGAGTCCAATGGTTCAATGGATAATGGTTGTCTAGATTAGTCACAAGCTGGAAGCCGGTGTCATGAACATGGGTTATCTCATTTGGCATGAAATGCCATGCTAAGAAGATGACAGCAACTAAATTAGTGTGCTCCTCAAAGTCAACTAAATGCTTGATTAACATTAAAGAGGGGAGCTATCCATAAAATTTGATAACCACAGCATCTCAAAATAACTCACGTAAAAGTTTTCAGGAGGTTCTGAAGTTGACATAATTAAGGTAAACTAGGAAAGAATATACATATAAGAATCTTTATGCAAAGAGATTCCCATTTTTCTAATGAGAATTAGCTGTGAAACCCACTCCACATTGAATTTCAATGATCCGAAACGTCTATTTTGTGAGTCTTGATTCATAGTCGATTCAATCCAAAACTATTAGACTATTTAACTATCACGATAAAATTTCGTTGTTTCTTATAGAACAAAGTGTTCGTTAATTTCTTTGAACCCAATTGGATGTCTCAAATATTTCCAATTTAGCTAATATTTTACAAGAATGATCTATGAGGTATAATTTGAAAAATAGACAATTATATTGAAGTTTGATGTGGTGTGGCCCACACCTAATCCTCATTTTTTTTTTTTAAATGGTGATCTCTTCCCTTAAAGATCTCCCAAGAATAAAAGATAACAGAAAGGTGGGCTAAATATTAGCGCTCACCTCTTCTTTATTTTTTGGGATGTGATATCCACACACCCCTTTTTACTTCACACACACCCTTCTAATTTTCAACCGTCAGATCCGATAAATTGAAGAATATCAAATGATAGAAATTAACAAGGGGTGTGTGAGAAGTAAGAGCATCCCCAGTGAGGGACTCTATATGGGGCTAGAAAAGTTATGCATATAGTCCATTTTAGAGTTCCGATGAATCTTTGGGGCTTTACAAAAGAATCTCTCCCAATGAGAGGCTATTTCTTTCAGGCTCTATGTGGGCTATATATATTTATCTTTGTAGTAATTTGATTATGAAATATTTTTTCTTTTTTTTTTTTTTTTTTTTTTGTGTTAGCTTTTCTTAAGTTGATTTTTGGACGTGTTATCTTAAATTTTTTTATGAACCTTTCAACCTAAAAAAGTTCAAGTTATGACAAAATTAGATTTCATCACTTATGAACTGTTCGTTGGAACATATTCTCTTATCTCAATCTCATCCGTTGAAAGATACAACTTTGCCCTCTAAAATAATTTGATTTTCATGTACAACACAACAATTTACATAGCACCAATTAGTAAATTAGTATTATACAATTTTGAAAAAAATTAGTAGAAAATTTCACCCACCAATGCCCATGAACATTAAATTAATTTGAAATTTTAATTCTTTTGGAGTTTTTTTTTTTTTTTAATCACAGCGTGCTACAAGCGATTTACATGTTTTAAATGTATTTATTAATATAGATGGAAATGAATAATGTGACAGCCCATCCCGAATTATTCGTACAATAGGTGTGAAATGACATTTTTGCCCCTAGTGGTTATTTGTCATTTGTGTGGTTATTTTGGTTGTTTGGCTGGTTGCATCTAGACCACACATTCACCTCATCCCCATCATCTTCTCTCGTGTCTCTCTCTTTCTCTTCTTCTTCTTTCTTCGTAAGGACAAGACCCAAAAATCGTGAAAACATTGCAGATCGAGGTGGAAAATTATACCCTTGTGTTCGTAAGGACCATACGAGTTCAACCATACCAATTTCAGGTAAGGAACCATTCGATTTCATGTCTAACCAGGAATCCCCAATTTGGTCATTGTTCATGCACACGTGAAATGTTGTTTTTCAGGGAATTTGAAGCTTTAGGAAGCTTGGTAAGGTCCTTAGGAAGCTTGGGGTGGTTCGTTGGAAGGATTTGGACGTCGGGACTATGAGTTGCAAGTTTGGCAGATTTTTCTCGAATTTCTCCGGCGTGATCCCGTGATCTTTGAGGTTTCAACAGGTATAACGTTGTTCTACTCATCTCCAGCTTTCCATTGGTGCAAATTTCATAGAAATTGGTGAAGAAACGAGTGAGAAACGAAGATTTGAAAAATTCCCAGTTTTCCGGCGACCAGCGATTCACCGGAGAAGAAGACAGAATATTCCATCAGTCAGTTTTAACAAAATCGGTTAGGGTTTAACGGAATATTCCTGACGGCGTTAACTGACGCCATCAGTGTGCCTGGCACGTGGCCGCACATGGGGGCCGCGTAGGGCCGTGCCCTCACCCGCGAGTGGCGGCGCGTGGAGCATCGGAAAATTATTTTAAAAATATGGGGATGTTCGTGAGGTTGAGTAGATCACGTTGGTGTATTTCATACACCCCATTTGAGCATTGTATGAGAAGTTATTACCTAGTTTTGGTTATGTGCTTTAAATTAACGTTTTTATAGTTGTTTCGCATATAGGTGAGACCTATCCCGAGGACGAGCGCAGTCACTCGAGACAAGGGGGTTACGACCCTTCCACCTATCAGTGAGTGGGCTTTTGGTTTTCCGTATATACCTATATACATGTGGTTTTTCCCAGAAAATGATATAGAATGTTTATATGTTTTAAAATGTCATACATAGCATTGCCTATTTATTTATGCATTAGTAGTTGCATTTATGTATGTTTAGTGCTGCGGACGCACAGGTAAGTGTCAAGTAAGTTTATGGTTGATGATTGTGAATTAGTGGTTATCTGAGATACACAGAGAGCTCATAACCTGCACCTCCAGTGTTAGTGCTCCCGCCCAGAGTAGGGCACAGTCCTTCACGTGATGTTCACCTCCCGCACCACACACTCATCTTGGATCCAAGTTAGGTGCACATTCCTGTAGTACATACCACTATAGGTGGTTCCGACTCGTAAGTGACCCGCGATTGTTCGCCCAGTCTTCACGTGATCTTAGCACTTGAGCATATTTATTTACACCCAGTCCTGTCGTACAAACCACTTTAGGTGGTTCCGACTCGTGTGCAGGTATAGTTAGTGAGTTGAGGATTGGAGCACTAGATTCAGCCGTACAGGTCACGTTAGGTGACTCTGGCTGACTTGTTACTTGCATTGATTGACATTACATGGATTACTTACATTTTATGTGGAGGCATTCAACATGGCATATTTTCTGAGCATGTTTTCGATATATGTGTATATTCTATTTTCTGGGAA
Organism: Pyrus communis; assembly: GCF_041283825.1. Lineage (NCBI taxonomy): Eukaryota > Viridiplantae > Streptophyta > Magnoliopsida > Rosales > Rosaceae > Pyrus > Pyrus communis. The sequence continues at coordinate 19,490,242 of NC_142565.1, forward strand.
CTATACAGGTTTTACGACGAGGGGTTAGAACTTTTGATAATGAAATATTTTGAAAAGCTTTGTTTTTGCCCACTCGCATTTTCTATTTTGCACCCCTTCCAACTTTTAGTGTGGGTTGCTCTTTTGGTGGCTTACGAGGAATCCACGGCATATCTGACGGATTATCACTAGTGTAGGACCACTTCTGGGTGTGTTTAGTTAGTGTTGTTCCTCTGGACTACACTAGGCTTTCTATGCTTTGAATATTGTTTTTCACCCTTACACTTGCACTTGTATGTTAACTACTCTGTTTGGTAGTTAGTTTTTATTTATTCATACTTTTATTATTATCTTTTGCTTCCGCACTATGCACATAGCTACGTCACCCTCACGTGACGGCCAACACGCCCTAATTTCGGTCGGGGTGTGTCAAATAAGAAATACATTTAATAAAAGCAGTCCTTTATCAAAGCAGCTAAATCCATATTAAAAAAAAAAAAAAAAAAAAAAAAAAAAAAAAAAAAGCGGTCTTTCAATTTCCATTTACATTTTATTGAATTTACATTAAGATTAGAAGAAAAAAATATTTAATAAACAGCTGATTGCTAACCCATTGTGAGGCTAAGCCCACTCCCTCCCCTTAGTGTAGATAACATCGTTTGTTAAAAAAAATGATCATTTGACAACTAATTGAATCACAATATTATGCGCATGCAAAAGACTTTTTTATAACTGGCACTACGCATCTCTTAAGTGTTTAAAAATTGAGAAATAATATTTAATAAACAACTGCGTGCAAAAGGTATTTTTTGAATCACAGCGTGCTATACGCGACTTAAACATTTTAAATGTATTTATATGCGTGAATTGCTTCAATATTTTTTTATTTCGTTATTTTCTTTTTTTATCACCTGTGCTACACATCTCTTAAAATGTTTTGAACACAATATTCATGATTTTTCTTATTTCATGTAGGCACCATCAAATTTGTCATTTGTTTATTCCTTTCTCTCTTCCCTTTCATTTTTTTTTAATTTTTTCTGTCTCCCCATTTATATTTATATTATATTTTATGATGACCAAATTACCAACTTACCCTTACATGATTTGATATATTAATTTGGGCAGGTTTTGAATTTTTTTGGCTAAGGGCCAGTTTCGTCCAATTTTTTTTGTCAAAGCCGGTGACATCAAATTGAGCCTCCGGCTTTATATATATTAGCCAAACTGTAAGAAAAATATTTAAGAAAAACAAAATTTAAAAAGAATAAAATGAGAGTATAAGTGTATTCGCAAGTGGAGGAAGAGTGGTAGAATTTTGCTCACATGGGTTGCTACTTCTTTTGTAGGACCCACTGCTTTTTGGGGCTAGATGTAGCCCAATTTTATGTTATCCAAGAAAGGAAGTTGATGGCCCCAGTGGCGGATCAAGCCCAATTTTTCGGCCCATTGAGGATGAAATTTCTCACTAAGGCTTGAAATGTAGTAGTCTCATGGAGGATAAAAGCTCCCATTGAAATGCTCTAAAAAGAGTTGTGCGGATAGCACATCCGTATTTTTATTACTTTTTAGTATGACCAAGTACTTCACCATGTCATCAAGTAGTGGATCCTATGAAGAAAAAAAAATCCCCAGTGCCCAGGAGTTGACACTTTTTAGCCTTTCTAGGAGTTGAAGTACACCCATTTTCAAAATGCCTGTTTGTTGGTACTGTTTTGTTTAATTTCGGAGCTTATATTACTGTTTTGTTTAATTTTGGAGCTTATATTGACCAAATGCCCTTTAATTGGAGAGGACCTAAAGGTTTGGGCTTGTAGTTGGACCTACACTAATAGCTTTGCTTGTAGTTGGGCCTATAAACATATTTCTACAAAACCTGTTCCCTCGGTTTATTTCGTTGTTGAAGAGTACAAAATTGAGAATTGGACCGAAATAGACCAGTTCGGTTCGGTTTTGTTACCTGTTTGACCGATTTGGTCAACTCGATGTTTTTTTGTTTTTTTAAATTTTTTCACTCAATTTTTCGGTTCATCGGTTGTTTTTTCCCTCCCCTAGTGATTAACTCTGCTAAGACGTGACACCTAGAACTTGAATACATTAGCCAACACATAATTTTCAATGTGGCCACTTCAGTGCTAGTGGATTATGTCCATCACATCAACGTAAGGTGTCTCATGATTCATGACATTCATCGGTTGGGCTATTGTGTATTTTACAACTAACAAATCTGATTCTGAATCATTTGCAAAACTTTACAAAGAATTCAAGAGTATAACCTTATTCGTTACAAAAAAAAGAATTCAAATGAGGGATGCCTCATTTGAATGAGTTATGTTAGTACCAATTGTCTTGATTCTGCTCGTACCTTTATTTCAATAGCATAACCTTGTTCGTTACAAAAAAAATCAGACTAATCGAACCCTTGGAGACATCCAATTGTAGCGAGGAAAATAAAAGAATACGATGCATCAGACTTGTTATGACACCTCGAGTTCGAAGCGTTTCTTTCTAAAATACAACATTATTAAAGACCGTATATCGAAAATAAAGAGGAAGTGGCAGGCCTCGCATACAATTGGCAAATGCCATGCCATATAAAACATTTGAGGCCTACGATTCCCTGACAAACTAACAAAAAGCCAAAAAGACAAACCTTCAAAGAAATAACAAATGCAAGCACATAAGAGAAAAACAGATTCCTCTCAAGCTTTCAAGCCAGTATTTAAATATAAATTTGCATACCAGTTTTCGACCACAAACTGACGCTACAATAAACTTTCAGATACAATAAAAACTATTAATATTAATGTTCCCGGATGAAAAAAGACCGTCAAATATAGAACAAAAGTGAAATAAAAGGAAGACGAAGAAAAGCATCCCAATCACTCTCCTGCTACAAACATCCTACTGAAATAGATGGTTGAACCAATGATTAGGCAAGGCGAGGATGGTTTTGGACTGATTTTCTGCCCACCACATATACATAGAACCATTTGCCATTGCAGGCAAAATCTCTCGCGTGGATGAGAAGTCAACATCTGAATCTACCCCGTCCTCGAGTGACCCCACCTCAACACATCGTTGCCAACCAAACAGACTTCATGACACATGACACAAAAATCCAACTAAATTGAAAAATAGCTCACCATCAAAAACCATTTGGCGAACTCAGAAGCACTTCCTGTGGACAATGGATGGACCTGACTCGTCGTACTCACCCTTGGAAATCCACATCTAATTCATTGAAAAGGAAAAGAATCTTATCAGTCTCAAGCAAAAAGAAAACGTACATACCATACAAATTCAAAATATCATTGACAAGGTTTAGAGATAAGTTTACGATCATCACCTGTTGGAAGGTACTGAGGGATGCAAGGATGGACCCTCCAATCCAGACACTGTACTTTCTCTCCGGTGGAGCCACAACCTTGATCTTCATGCTGCTTGGAGCAAGAGCGGTGATCTCCCTGCTCATACGGTCTGCAATACCAGGGAACATAGTTGACCCACCACTGAGCACGATGTTTCCATATAGGTCTTTTCTGATATCCACATCACACTTCATGATAGAGTTGTAGGTAGTCTCATGAATGCCAGCAGCTTCCATTCCAATGAGGGATGGTTGGAAGAGCACTTCTGGGCACCGGAATCTCTCAGCTCCAATTGTGATGACTTGGCCATCAGGAAGCTCATAGTTCTTCTCAACTGACGAGCTGCTCTTGGCAGTCTCAAGTTCTTGCTCATAATCAAGGGCAACATATGCAAGCTTCTCCTTCATATCACGGACAATTTCCCGTTCAGCAGTAGTGGTAAACATGTACCCTCTTTCAGTGAGAATTTTCATCAAAGCATCTGTGAGGTCACGACCAGCAAGGTCCAGACGAAGGATGGCATGAGGGAGGGCATAACCTTCGTAGATTGGGACAGTGTGACTCACACCATCACCTGAGTCCAGCACAATACCTGTACAAGGAGGAACTCTGTAAATGCCAGAATAATTGGAAAATATATTAAGAATCATGCTCAGAAAATCATTGATTCGAACCTGTTGTACGACCACTGGCATAAAGTGAGAGAACAGCCTGGATGGCAACATACATGGCAGGCACATTGAAGGTCTCAAACATAATTTGGGTCATCTTTTCTCTGTTGGCCTTAGGATTGAGAGGAGCCTCTGTGAGCAGAACTGGGTGCTCTTCAGGAGCAACACGAAGTTCATTGTAGAAAGTATGATGCCAGATCTTCTCCATGTCATCCCAGTTGCTCACTATACCGTGCTCAATGGGATACTTCAAGGTAAGGATACCTCTTTTCGACTGTGCTTCATCACCTACATAGGCATCCTTCTGACCCATACCAACCATGACACCTGTGTGTCGTGGGCGACCAACAATACTAGGAAACACAGCCCTGGGAGCATCATCACCAGCAAATCCAGCCTACATGCATAATAATACACAAAATGGTATAACTAAGACTTCATTTCAGGTACAAGTATAATTAAAATTTTGATTTAACTTAAATTCAAAAGGGGCAAGGAAATGATGCAGTACCTTCACCATTCCAGTTCCATTGTCGCAAACGAGGGGTTGAATGTCCTCACCATCGGCCATCTTTAACAAACCTAATCAAATGGAAATACATAATCAATACAACATCCCACACTAGTTCACTAATCAGATAAATGTACAAGTAATTTAGTTCCTATAAATATCAAAACAACACAAATAATTTTCGATATCAATTTGTCCATGCATCCCGTGATTTAACTTCCTTTTTTTATTTCATTCAGTCAATTTCAAAATCTTGCATCGACTTAAATCTCAACAATCATAGTTCAAATCCTTTTGCTAAACAAGTAACATAAGGACTTCCAATCATATCAAAGTTCTAATAATTATCTAATTTTTTATACAAAACTATGCAGATCTAAAAAAATCAGATCACCAACATTAGATTCTAACAGATAAGGGCCAGATCAGACAACCAAACAACCCCAACACAAAGAAAATTCCAAAATCTCAATTCAACAGATCGATCAGTCAAAGAAATTACGGATCAGTAAGATCATTCAAGATCTAACTCCAACAATCACATAAACACCAGAATCGGTAACAAATTTTCAAGATCAGGTACATATCAACTTGAATCTACTCATTTATTACAAATCAAACTCAATTTCACAAAAATAAAAATAAAAATTGGAAATTCAAACGCAGAAATTGAAAAAATAAAGTTGAAACTACCTTGAAGGGGAAGACGAAGACAAACGAAGACGATCGAAGACGGCGGCGACGGGAAGAAGATCAAGCCGAAGACGAAGGCTTGAATGTCGCTGTGTTTCTTCAAGGCTGTCAGAGATGGTGGAAATTGAGCAGAATTAGGGTGAGCTAGACATGTGAGAGGGTATATATAGCTCCGGATTTTGAAATGCACATGAAATTGGGACCAAATTACCAAGCACTTGAATATTTGCTTTTTTTTCTTTTTTTCTTTTTTTTCTTTTTTTTTTTTCTTTTTTTTTGAATTCTATTTGGGGGTAAATTTGGGGTATTTTGTTTTCAAGCACTATTTTAAAAATTCCAGCCTAGTGTGGCCTAAGCTCTGTCTAAACACTACGCGACTGACCATCATACCAATTAATCACCAGGCATTTAAAAAATTAAAATATTACGCCTAGACCTACCTAGGCGCCTAACTAATCTGCTTAGACCCGCCTAAGTCGCAACTCTCACTTAAACAGAAAATAAATAACTTTTATTTTGTATTTTATTTTTTCAATAAATTATGAAAAACTTGTTGAATAGTTGGATGAATAGTATAATCTTAAAATTTTATAATATAATGTGACAAAATTAAAATATCATACTTTATTTTGAAAATCGTCACTAACCTATTGGGAAGAAATGCAAGACTTAATCATTGAGTCTGATGCACATGAGATGATTCGCGTGTTGAATAAGGAGATGAAACTTGACACTAGTGCATAAGGTTTAGTTCATGATATTTGGATATTGAGTGAAAGAGCTCGATTCGTGGAGTTTGTGTTCTCGCTGAGAAAAGGAAATAGAGCGGCAAACTCTGTGGCGGCGTTTGTTCTTAAAAAGGGAGGCTCATTTGATTAGGGTTGTATTGGTCCTCTTTTTTTGTTTAATACTTTAGCTGAGGATGTAAACCTTTCAATTCGAATTTAATATTATCTATCTCTTTGACAAAAAAATTAAAATTCGAAGGTTGAGAAAAAAAAAATATAAAACATAGTTAGCTCTTTTATTTATTTATTTTTCTCGAATTTACTTTTTGTTGTTATAAATTTCTTGTTTAAGTGTGATTGTGTAAATCTTAGATTAAATTTGATTCTAGTTATTCTTCCCTATTAGGACTTGTATGCCTTGGAGGAGAAGGATTTCTTCTCCCTCTTATTACTATAAATAAAGGCACTAAGTAGGGTGAATAACAACATCCTCTACACAACCCTACAAACACATCTCGTTCTCTATTCTCTCTCTGTGTCGCCAGCCCCCTTCCCATGTTAGTTAAATATAAGCCACAACACGTTATCAACACGCTTCTATCGTTGTGCTTAGGAATCTGATGTAGAAGCTTTCTACATCAAACCAGTTCCCCAATATCATCACGCAATCAGGTTCTTCCAAAACAATGGTTTTTATCTCGATATTTTTGCAGCCCTGATAGCATGAACATTTACCATGTGAGCCGTGGCTGGCGAGCCGCCAAGTCGTCAAGCCACTAGCCCCAGGCCTGTAGCCTATGTGGCTAAGCCAAGCCATGAGAGCACGAAGCCAGAGCCATAGGCTCCTACTCTGAAACCCAAAAAAACCCCATTGTCTTCCATGGCATCTTCTCCCTCACAAGTGGGCCTGTAGCCCAAACCTAACCTTCAGTTAGGCCTGGCAATTTCTGACACGACCCGATAACCCGACACGACACGACACGAAATTAACAGGTGTTTGGGTCGACACGATAACGAATCGGGTCTTATCGGGTAACCCGATAAGCACCTGTTAAGATAACGGGTTGGGTCGGGTATACACGTGGGTAAACACGATACACGATAAGCAGAATATTATTTTTATAATTTTATAACCCTAAAAAAATACTGTAATAATTATATACATTAATTTTACAATTTTATACCCCTAAAAATTATAATAAATATATATATATATATATATATTAAATTAACTATAAAATTTATAATAATTATAATAATTATATATACTATAATAATTATACCCCCAAAATATTAAGTCTATCTATACTAATTATATATATATATATATATATTAAATTTTATAAAAACTATAATAATTATTAATTAATAATTTAATATGCATGATCATGCATTGCATATTTGCATGATTTTGCATCCATTGAAATTTGATGCGTCAGGACTCAGATGTGATTTGTTTCCTTCCATTCTCAAATTTCAATAATCAATTTCTTGCCATTGCCATTTGCCAACTTGCCGCCCTTTTTGAAAAAAAAAATGGAGGGAAAATGAAAATGTTAAGAAAAGTTGAAAATAAAACAAAAAAGTGAGGGAATTCAATTAGGGAAAGATGTTGGAGGGAAAAGTAAAAATGATAAGAAAAAGTTGAAAAGGAAACAAAAAAGAGAGGGAAAAATGAAAATTAATAGAAGTGGTGAATCTAAGTATAAATAAACTCTAAGTGTTAGTCAATCTATCGTTTTACGAATTCTCCAAAACTAATTTCAACGATCCAAACCGTCAAAATTGTTTGTATATGCTTGGAGATCACATCAGCAAAAAATCACAAAAAAAAAAACATTCAAAGATCAAGTAACGGGACAAAGCTTTTCAACGGTTATAAACGAAAAATCACGATTTAACGGTTATTTTAACTCCGATTTTGATGATTTTTTATAACTACACTCCTTGACCCTATATGAATACAATGAATGAATTCGATCTTCAATTTAAAATATTTACACAAGTGGATACCACAAAATCTTAATAAAAGTATAAATAAACTCTAAGTGTTAGTCAATCTATCGTTTTACGAATTCTCCAAAACTAATTTCAACGATCCAAACCGTCAAAATTGTTTGTATATGCTTGGAGATCACATCAGCAAAAAATCACAAAAAAAAAACATTCAGAGATCAAGTAACGGGACAAAGCTTTTCAACGGTTATAAACGAAAAATCACGATTTAACGGTTATTTTAACTCCGATTTTGATGATTTTTTATAACTACACTCCTTGACCCTATATGAATACAATGAATGAATTTGATCTTCAATTTAAAATATTTACACAAGTGGATACCACAAAATCTTATGTTATACTTAATAAAAGTATAAATAAACTATAAGTGTTAGTCAATCTATCGTTTTACGAATTCTCCAAAACTAATTTCAACGATCCAAACCGTCAAAATTGTTTGCATATGCTTGGAGATCACATCAGCAAAAAATCACAAAAAAAAAACATTCAGAGATCAAGTAACGGGACAAAGCTTTTCAACGGTTATAAACGAAAAATCACGATTTAACAGTTATTTTAACTCCGATTTTGATGATTTTTTATAACTACACTCCTTGACCCTATATGAATACAATGAATGAATTCGATCTTCAATTTAAAATATTTACACTAGTGGATGTGGATATCACAAAATCTTATGTTATAATTTATATACTTAATAAAAGTATGAATCAACTATAATATTAATAATTATATACATTATGTGACATCCCACATCACCCAGGGGAGTGATCCTTATATGTATATTCTCATCCTTACCTAGCACGAGGCATTTTGGGAGCTTACTGGCTTCGGGTTCCGTAGGAACTCCGAAGTTAAGCGAGTAGCATACGAGAGCATTCCCAGGATGGGTGACCCATCGGGAAGTTCTCGTATGAGTTCCCAAAAACAAAACCGTGAGGGCGTGGTCGGGGCCCAAAGCGGACAATATCGTGCTACGGTGGTGGAGCGGGCCCGGGAGGTGGTGGAGCGGGCCCGGGAAGTGGTGCGCCCCGGGCCGGGATGTGACAATTTGGTATCAGAGCCTAACCCTGGTCGCGTGTGTGCCGACGAGGACGTCGGGCCCTTAAGGGGGTGGATTGTGACATCCCACATCACCCAGGGGAGTGATCCTTATATGTATATTCTCATCCTTACCTAGCACGAGGCCTTTTGGGAGCTCACTGGCTTCGGGTTCCGTAGGAACTCTAAAGTTAAGCGAGAAAGGGGCTAGAGCAATCCCATGATGGGTGACCCACTGGGAAGGTTCTCGTGAGTTCCCAAAAACAAAACCGTGAGGGAATGGTAAGCCCAAAGCGGACAATATCGTGCTACGGTAGTGGAGTCGGGCCCGGGAAGTGGTCCCGCCCGGGCTGGGATGTGACACATTAATTTAATAATTTTATATCCCTAAAAAGTAAAAATTATAATAATTATATATATATTAAATTAAATTTAAAAATTGATGACCATTGGATCGGCTGAGATTAAATCTCAGCCGTCCATTTCATAATTATATATATATATATATATATATATTTTATTAAATTTAAAAAATTGATAACCATTGGATCGGCTGAGATTTAATCTCAGCCGTCCATTGTGTAGGTAATCAACACTCTCATTAACTCAGCTCAATCAAACACTGACTCACTCAGTCTCTGTCTCACTGTCTGTCTCTCTCTCTCGAAAATACTCGAATCCTCGATCGACTTCGTCTTCGACTCTCCGAGACCTCACGCCGTCACGCGGACGCGGTGTAACATCCCGTCCCAAATTTCATTTTAACGTACGTGGGGATTTACGATTTTACCCCTAATTTGTTCGTTTACACATTAGTGTTGTGTGGTGTGGTGTTGTAGGACCACACACACTCATACCCTTTCTTTTTCTCCAGGATTCCCTCCCTCTTTCCCTCACTTTCTGTCACTCTGTCTCTCTCTCTCTCTCTCCCCGAGTTCCTCTCTTCTTCTTCTTCTTCTTCTACATACGGACATACACACAAACATACTCAAATCTTCACCAATCGAGAAACCAAGACCACCCTCGTGATCATGAGGCTGAGAGGAGTCCAGTGGTGCCATTTTCAGGTAAGGATATAGTTGTTTTCACGTCGATATCGCCATGGCCGAATTATGTACTGTTCATGCAAACCTAAACTAGTGTGTTTTTGGAATTTCTAAGCTTGTAGATGTGTTTGTGAGGTCCCAAGGAGCCTCGGAGTGGTTCGTTGGGTGAATTTGGACGTCACGATCGTTGGATGTAAAGTTGGCCGAACTTTGATCGTTGTTGCAGGTATGATTTAGTGGGCTTTAGCTTGTAAAAGTGGTCTAACGTTGTTCTACTAGTCCTAAGCTTCATTTTGGTATAAAGATCGTGAAAAATGGTTGAAAAACGAAGGAGAAAACACGGTTGGAAAATTTCCCAGTTTTCCGGCGCCGTCGCCAGCGCCGGAGGCTCGCCGGAGAAGAAAGGGGAATATTCCGTTAAGTTTAACGGAATATTCCTAACGGCAGTTGACGGCGTCAGTTAAGGTTAACGGAATATTCCGTCAGTTTAACGGAATATTCCTGACGGCGTCAGTTGACGCCGTCAGTGTGCAGGTCACGTGGCCGCGCGTGGGGGCGCGTAGGTCTGTGCCTAGGACGGCGTGTGGGGGCGAGTGCGTGGTCCAAAAATTATTTTAAAAATATGGGTGTGATCCTGAGGTTGTGTAGAGCACGTTGGTATATTCAATTGTCCAATTTGAGCAATGTATGAGAAGTTATTACGAGAAGTTGGTTATGTGCTTTTAAATTAACGTTTTCATAGCTTTTTCGCGTATAGGTGATTCGTTTTCCGAGGACGAGCGTACACACTCGAGGCAGGGGGGCTACGACCCTTCTAATTATCAGTGAGTGGGCTTTTGTTTTCCGTATATACCTATATACATATTAATTCCCATAAATTAAATAGAAAAGGTTATTTGTTTTATGCCATGCATCATATGAATGTTGTTTACGCATCATCGCATGTATTAGTAGTGGCATACCTATATATATATTTGTATTTGGTGCTGTGGACGCATAGGTAAGTGCCAGGTAAGCGGTATTCATGTTGTTATGCAATAGTAGTTGAGATGATTAGAGAGCTTATAATCTGCACCCCCGGTGTTAGTGCTCCCGCCCGAGGCCAGGGCACAGCCTTCACGTGTATGTTCACCAGCACCGCATGCTCGCCTTGGATCCAAGTTAGGTGCAAGCCTGTCGTACAGACCACATTAGGTGGTTCCGACTTGTAGGTGACCCGCGATTTATCGCCCAGCTTCACGTGATCGTAGCGCTAGAGCATACATATATATATTACACCCAGCTTGTCGTACAGACCACGTTAGGTGGTTCCGACTCGTGTGCAGATTCAGTTATTGAGTTGAGATTGGAGCTCTATATGCAGCCGTACAGGTCACGTTAGGTGACTCCCGGCTGTCAGATTGTATGCTATTGATGTGATTTACGCTTGAGCATTTACATTTGATTATGAGATTCCGTTGTGGCATATTCTCGAGCATGAATGGCATATCATGGAGCATGATTGACATATCTATACATACGTATATATGTTCATTTTCTGGGAAGTATACAGGTTTTACGGCGAGGGGTTAGAATGTATTTTGCTAAAGAGTTTTCAAAGAACTTTGTTTTTGCCCACTCACGCTTTTGTTTTTGCGCCCCTCCAGGTTCTAGTGGTCTAGCAAGTTCGGTGGTATATCCCAGAGGGCGTCCCGGCATTTCTGACAGACATTCACCATTGTAGGGTCACCTTCGGGTGTATATATGTCGTATCTTTCCTTTTTGACTGCTGTAGACTTGCTCTGAAACTGTGTCTCACATACGCTAGCACTTGTTTTAGTACTTTGTATGCTAGTTTTTAATTATTCGTACTTTTATATTACTATATCATTAGCTTCCGCACGCGCACATGGCTACGTCACCTTCGTGTGACGGCCAGCACGCCCTAATCTCGGTCGGGGTGTGTCACGCGGCGCCTCACGGACCCTCTCACCTCACCTCAGTCTCAGATCAGTGACCTCACTCTCCTCGTCGTCCTCGAGTCTCGACCTCACCCAGATCCCAGACTGTCACCCTCCTCCTCACTTAGTCACTCCTTACGGGTTCACCCACTCTGTCACCCTCCTCACTCACTCCTCAGTCTGCCCTCCTCGGCTCCTCCTCACTGCACAACAAGGTAAGAAATTCCTGCAATAAACTCAAGGGTTTCTGAATTAGGGCTTGTCGAATTAGGAATTTCTTAAATTAGGGTTTCTAAATTGGGGCTTTTGGAATTAGGAATTTCTAAAATTGAAGTTTTTGAATTAGGGATTTTGAATAGGGACTCTGAATTTGGGCTTTTGGAATTCGAAATTTCTTAAATTAGGGTTTCTAAATTGGGGCTTTTGGAATTAGGAATTTCTGAAATTGAAGTTTCTGAATTAGGGATTTTGAATAGGGACTCTGAATTTGGGCTTTTGGAATTCGAAATTTCTTAAATTAGGGTTTCTAAATTGGGGCTTTTGGAATTAGGAATTTCTGAAATTGAAGTTTATGAATTAGGGATTTATGAATAGGGACTCTGAATTAGGGCTTTTGGAATTCGAAATTTCTGAAATTCATGTTTCTGAATTAGGGATTTTGAAATTCATGCTTCTGAATTAGGGATTTTGAAATTCATGTTTCTGAATTAATGCATGTTTCGCCCTCTGTTTGAGTGCAGACTATTTGTTTCGCCCTCTGTTTGCTTACTAGTTGAATGCATGTTTCTGAATTAATGCATGTTTCGCCCTCAGTCACTCTGAATTAATGCATGTTTCGCCCTCTGTTTGTCTGAGAAGCCTGCCGTTTTGAAGGTGCTTTCTTTTTGTTTGTTTTGTTAAATTATGGTCACTTTTTTTGTTCTTGGAATCGAATTGTGGGAAATGGGATTTGGGTTAAATTTTGTATAAATTGTTATATTATTATTTATTTGATTACACCATAAAAGGGTTATGAAAAGCTTTGACTAAATATCCACTTTTAGTTAATTGTTTTCTAATGTGAACGGGGATCTCCCTGCTAATTGCTGTCTGGGTTTTATAGAATATCCATTGATTACTCTGTTTCTGTGGAGTTTGTTCTCTGAATATGTGAAGTAAGTTTTTTTTTCCTTGGGCAAAAGTGCAGTAATTTTTCTTAGGGTGGGGAGAATGTGAATATATGTGCTTTTAAAAGGGTGAATTCTTTGCTTTGAAAAGCAAAATGCGTACGATATGAAATTGTGCAGTTATAACTTATATATGTGCACACTGCACAGTGCAGTTATAGCACACTGCACAGTGCAGTTATAACTTATATATGTGCAGTTATAACTTATATATGTGAAATTGAAATGGATATGTGAATTTGAAATGGATATGATATGAAATTGGTATGAGCAAGATTTTAAAATTTTGTTTTTCTTTCTTGAAGGTTGGAGCAATGGATGCTGTAGAGCAAGATTTTACGAATCTTAGTGATGGAGGGTCAGTGGAAGTGACAATGGGAATGCAACCTGATCATGGAAGTGAAAATACAGAAGATACAAATACAAGTCCGGCAAAGAAAAAGGCTAGAGTGATCAAATTAGGTAAGCGAACACTCAGGTCTCCTGTTTGGAAAACTTTCAACAAATTGACTACTGTTTTTGAAGATGGTAAAAGTCGAGCTCAATGCAAAGATTGTAAGAAACTGGTAATAGATGATAGTCATCATGGGACGGGTAATATGAATAGACATTTGAAAACATGCCCTGGACACACTAGTGGAGTATTGTCGGTGTCTGAGTTTTGTTCCCAAAACCTTGATCCTGTGGTATTCCGTGGGTTATTGGTAGAGGCCATAATCAAGCATAATCTTCCCTTTAGTTTTTCTGAGTACGAGGGAATTAGGGCTTTGTTTGCATATATATATCTCCTGATATTAAATTACCATGTAGAAATACGATTAAAGCTTGTGCGTTGAGGATGTTCAAAAATGAAAAACAAAGGCTTCATAATTTGTTAGCCTCGGTTGAAGGTAGAATTTGTTTGACATCAGACTTGTGGACCTCGCAATGCACTGATGGGTATCTTGCTCTTACTGCTCACTTTGTAGACAAAGATTGGAAATTGCATAAGAGAATTTTAAGTTTTTGTCACATGCCTCCTCCTCATAATGATGTTGCATTATCTGAGAAAATTAATGCATTGGTGACTGAGTGGGGGATTGAGAAGAAGTTATTTTCTATTACTTTGGATAATGCTTCTTCAAATATTTCTTTTGTTAGCATTTTGAAGAATCAATTGAATCTTAGAAGTCTTCTCGTGATGAATGGTGACTTCTTTCATGTGCGTTGTTGTGCTCATGTCTTGAATTTGATAGTTCAAGATGGACTTAAAGAAATTGATTCTTCGGTGATAAAAATTCGTGAATGCATCAAGTATATAAAGGGCTCTGAGGCTAGGAAACTAAAGTTTTGTGAATGTGTTAGACAAGTAGGGATATTGGATAGTAGGAGAGGGTTGAGACAAGATGTCCCTACTAGATGGAACTCAACCTATATTATGCTAGATAGTGCAATTTTCTATCGATATGCTTTGATTCATTTAGGGTTGAGTGATTCTAATTTTACTAGTTGTCCATCTTCTGAATAGTGGGATAAAATAATGAAGATTTCCAAGTTTTTGGGGTACTTTTACGAGGTTACTTGCTTATTCTCTGGGACAAAGTACCCCACATCAAATTTGTTCTTCCCTAAGGTCTTTGTAATCCAACTTCAAATTAAGGCAGCCATGAATGACTCTGAAAGCTTCATGAAGAAGATGGGGACTTACATGTACATGAAGTTTGAGAAGTATTGGTCTGAGTATAGTTTGATTTTGGCAATTGCAATCATCTTAGACCCTCGTTATAAATTGCATTTTGTGGATTGGGCTTACACAAAGCTTCATGGTGTGAATTCGGTTGAATTTGCAAAGGTTAATGACAAATTGAATGATCTCTTTGGTGTGTACTTGGAAAAACTTTCACATCTTGATAATTCAATTACTGCAGTGAATTCAGTGCCTATTCATCAAAGAGAATCTGTGGATGTTATCTTTGAGGTAACCTAAGTTTGTTTTTATTTACTTTATATATTTGAATGCATGTAGTATTAGTACTATAATAAGTGTTGAAATTATATTTGAAATTGACATGATGCATGCTTTTTTATGATGTAGGATTTTGATAATAATTATGATGGTTCAAGTTCGATTGAAAAAAATGAATTGCAGAAGTATTTGGAGGATAAAAGAATAGATAGAAAAGTAGACATAGATGTTCTTTCTTGGTGGCAAATGGAGCGTTTTCATTATCCGATACTTTCTCAGTTAGCACGAGATGTGTTAACGATTCCCATTTCAACTGTTGCATCAGAATCTGCATTTAGTATTGGGGGTAGAGTACTAGATCAGTATCGTAGTTCATTATTACCAGAAACAGTTCAAGCTTTGTTGTGCACACGAGATTGGCTATTTGGAAAAGGAGGTAATATATTTTTATATGGTATAGTATTATTATTTTATTTCTTTTCATAATTATTTTGTTTAACTTTTCATAATTGAATGATTTTTAATGTTTGCTTTTTCTATACTTAGTTTATGCGGAAGAGAGTTCTGACGTGGAAAATCTTAGTGAAAACATCTTCAACATAACTCTTGAAGGCAATAGATCAAGCCAAAGTTCCAATACAATTTCATGATGTTCGATGTAAATTGAAGATTTTGTAAATGGAGGTGTAAACTTTTAAGAAAGACTTACAATCTTAAAAACAAAAACTCTTTATCCTTGCACATTTAATATTTGTAATAGATTAGTAGTGTATGTATTATTTTTTTTATTAGGCTTTCATTTTCGAGTGTAGATATAGTACTTGAACGAGAAATGTTTTAATATTTTCAAGTAATATTTATGTCGCAATGTGTGGTATGTGCAAATTTAAAAAAAAAATATTTTTTTCTTAACGGGTCATAACGGGTCGGGTCACTTTACCCGTTGGGTAAAGTGACACGACCTGTTAAGGACCCGTTAAGATAACGGGTGTGACACGACACGACTCGTTAAGATAACAGGTGTTACACGAAAACGACACGAACACGACAGACGCTACCCGTTTGCCAGGTCTACCTTCAGTCCTCGTCCTGACGACCTGAAAATCATTCCCCGATGGGTTTTGATAGAGATTCGTTCAAATCTCATTGGTTTTTCATCGAAATTCCGAGTTTATTTTTTTAGGTTTTCTAAACACGTTGAGAGTCTCTACTCTTTGTTTACCTTTATGGGTCGTCGTCAAATCCATGGTTTTTTTTTTATGACTGTTGCACCATGACACGACTTCCTAAAGTAGTGGCGCCAATCTCCTTTTCCGGCGAGGTCACCTAGCTAACACTGGGGTGTCTAGTTCAAACCCTAAGCCCACTTGGGCTTGGCCCGTTCTCGGTGAGCACCAGCCCTTTGGGCTTTAGAGTTCTTCTCAGCCCAACATTGGCCTACTTTGGGCACGGTGTTCCCGTGTCTCACACCACAAAGGATCACAGCATGTGTGGCTATTACGACTTCCATGTACTGCGACACATAGGATTGCATCCCCCCAGGTATATGTGTCCACGAAGCACCAGATCAGAGCATGTTTGGGCCTATGTTTTTGGGTTTGCATCTACATCCCGTTTTATGTGATGCTGGGCCTGCCTGCATTTTAGGCCTGTGCTTACCCCAGCCCAGTTTTGGGCCTGGACCGCACGACACTAGTTCACTCAGCCCACCCATGGTCTTTGGTCCAAATTTTTGGGCCCCGAGGTTTAATTGCCTATTTTTTTAGGCACTTTTGGGTTTTATAATTTTTCACCCACACTTTAAATTTGGCCTAAAGTCCAAATAATTAATTTCATTATAATTATAGACCTGAAGTTCTATTTGCATATTTTCTTGTTACATATTTCTGTATATATATTTGTGTTTGTCTGTAGAAACATATGAACGTGAAGTTCATAATTATTTTGAAACCTAAAGTTTCTCGAAACATGCCTTGTTTGAAAACCTGAAGTTTTTCTTAAAAACATCACCCATGAAAACTTGAAGCTTTTTCATGCGAATTTAAACCAATACATGTCTATTAGAACCTGAATGTTCTACTCCTATGTGAATGGATTGATTTTTTTTTTTCTCCATTACACTAATCGCATCTTGTCCATTTATTTTGTGGTAGGAACATGTCGAATTTGAACAAACTCGACTTTACTGCTTTGGAGGTCTTTGAAAGAAACTACCTTAAGTGGGTCCAAGATGTGAAGCTCCACCTCACTGCAATGATTTTATGTCCCGCCATTGAAGATGAGACGGACAACCTAGTTGGTGAAGCTCAAAAAGCCACTACCATGATCTTCATCCGAAGACGTATTCATGATGCACTGCAAATCGAGTACCTTACTGAAGAGGATCCACGAGCACTTTGGGTCACTTTAGCTGATCACTTTGATCACCAAAAGGACGTCTTTTTGGCTGAAGCAAAACATGACTGGCAGCATTTGTGCTTCCAAGACTTTAAGTCTGTGAATGAATATAATTCTGAACTTTGTCGAATCCGATCATTTCTCAAGTTTTGTAACGAGACCTTGATCGAAGAGGATCACATATTCGACCTTCTCTACTACTAATATTGTCCTGCAACAAAAATATAAGGCTCATAAGTTCACTAAGTTTTCGGATTTGATCTTTGTTTTACTTCTCGCTGAAAAGTAGAATTAGTTGTTGATGAAAAAGCATCAAGGTCAACCTCTTAGGGTGATTGTTGTGCCTGAAGCACACTATAACACAAACAAACGCCAAAATAGGCGTGGTAGAGGCGGCCAGAAGCCACCTCGTCAAGGTCAATAGAGCCAAGGCCCATCTAAGGGAGGAAACCGAGCTTAGAAGCGCCTTAACCTCGCTCCCAAGGCCCCAAACTTCAAGAATAAGGGCAAAGCACCTGAAACCATAGATGCAGACATGTGCTATCATTGTGATTCAAAGGCCCATTGGTCCCGTGTTTGCCGAGCTCCCCAGAAAGTTGTAGCTGAATATCATTCTCGTCATAACAAGTTTGAATCAAACTTTGTGCAAGTAGACGAACCGAAAAGTACCAAGATGGAGGTTTTTGACTTTCAAGAGGCTATTACCCCTATGCAAGATTAGAATCTTAGACATAAACTATTCTTCTAGTTGAAATTTAGACAATGGGGCTGAATTCCACCTAGTGGTCGAACCCCCATTTGTTTTTTGTTTAATTTTTTGAACAATTTTCCTTTTTGTTTGGATTATTTGTTGGTGATTTATTATTTAGATATTAAGTTTTTATTAATTACCATCCTTAAATACTTAAATTATTTTGAATGGATATTTGTTTTTAGAACTTTTATGCATGTGACCGATTCAAATTAATTTTTATTCTAGGTATGACTAGTGGGAAAGTTAGTTATCTAGCAGATAGTGCAACCATGCACACCGTTTTGCGTGAACACATTTATTTCACTAACTTCATACCTAAGAATGTTGACCAATGGTACAATTTTGACCATTGGTGAGGCACTCTATTCTCCGCGTTCCGGAACAACGTTGAGTTTCAAGGACATTAGAGATAATAATTACCACACTGAAACCTATGTAGAAAATGGAGTTGAATTTCTGTGCATAACTTCCTACGAATATAGCCAAAAGCATATTTTAGAGAAGATGGAGCGTATCTCGAGTGGTCTGTATACTATGACCATACGCCCTATAGAAAGCCACTATGTGGTCGGCCCTACCTCTGGGATCGCGTACGAAATTACACTTTGGCATGTTTATTTGAGACACCCTGGACGAACAGCGATGCGCCGTATCCTCAAATCATCACACCGGCATCCACTGACATGAAGTTTAGGTTCGATTCGAGGAATCGCATGTCAAACCTACGTCATGGGAAATCTTGTTATTAAGCCTTCTTATGACAAGATTCGTTCGAATCCTCCTATTTTTCTACAAAAGATTCAGGGGAACATTTGTCGACCGATTCACCCTCCTTGCGGACCATTTAAATATTTTATGGTTTTGGTTGACGCTTTCATACGTTGGTCACACGTGTGCTTGTTGTCCACAAGGAACACTGCATTCTCCAAACTGTTGGCTCAGGTTATCAAGCTCAGGGCTCACCATCTTGATTATCTGATCAAATCTATTCGATTGGATAATGCTAGAGAATTCGCATCTAAAACTTTTGATGACTATTACATGTCGGTTGGGGTTGAAGTTGAACATCTAGTAACCCATGTTCATACCCACAATGGTCTGGCAGAGGCATTTATTAAGCGCTTGCAAATGATTACTCGATTGTTGGTCATATGTACCAAGCTCCCGATCGCTGCTTGGGGCTATACAATATTGCACGCAGTCATGTTAGTCCGCCTGAGGCTTGTTGCGACCCAACCATATAGCACCCTTTAGTTGGTTATCAGATACAAACCCGACATATCCCATCTGCATGTTTTTGGTTGTGCAGTCTATGTGCCGATTTCGCCGCCCTTATGTACAAAAATGGGGCCTCAGTGAAGGATGAGAATCGATGTTGGATTTAATTCTCCTTCGATTAGATCTCCAAAGCATAGCTCAGAGCATGCCAGATGCTTTCACTGATCTAGCGCAAGTGACAAGATCACATATTCCAGCTGTGAATGTGCCTGCAAAGATAAATGTACCAAATGTATGACGGACTTCCCTCTTGGAGGCCTGAGACACCACTTTGGCCAATCCACATACATGAGCGGCTAGCCAATCCTCTGCCCCTACACAAAAGCGTGGCAAACCTCTTGGTTCAAAATATTCACATCCCCGGAAGAGGAAACCCACAGCACAAGCACCTAAAGAGCCTACCGTGAATCCGACTGTCGCTTACTCATTCTATCTAACTCATGAGGAAATTTTAGATTACGGAAGCGTCCTTGAAAAGACGAATCCACCTCCTGAGAATTGTGAGATTTAAATCCATTATGCTAGCTTGGATGATGTTTGGTGTAGAAATGAGATGATCGTCGACGATGCATTAGCATATGCAGTAGCTACTGAGATCATGTTGAATGATGGCATTGAACCTCGTTCCGTTGATGATGTCGACGTAGAACCGATTGGTTAAATTGGAAACAAGCAATCCAAGTTAAACTCGATTCACTTGCGAAACGTAGGGTGTTTGAACCTGTAGCTCCTACTCCTCCACATATGAAACATGTTGGCTACAAATGGGTTTTCGTTCGAAAGCGTAATGAGAAAAACAAATTATGCGTTACAAAGCTCATCTTGTTGTGCAAGGCTTCTACAACATCTTGGGATTGACTATGACAAAACTTAATCACCCGTTATGGATGTGATTACTTTTTGCTACCTTATTAGTTTGGTAGTTTCCAAAAAACTGAGTATGTAGCTGATGGATGTTGTAACTGCGTATCTCTATGGGGATCTTGATACGAACATTTATATAAAAGTTCCAGAAAATTTTACATTGACTGGATCAAATATTTCTAGACCCCGGAACATGCTCTTAATTTGACTGAGGCGTTCATTTTAAAGTTTGAAGCAATTTGGAAGAATGTGGTATAACCATTTGAGTGAGTATTTGACTAGTCAGGGATATGTGAACAACAAACTATGCGCTTGTGTGTTCATTAAGAAGTCACATTCTGGTTTTGCAATAGTTGCAGTTTATGTCGACAACATGAACCTCACCGGAACTCTTGAAGAGCTCGCAAAAATTACCGCACACCTGAAGTCGGAATTTGAGACAAAAGATCTAGAAAAGACTTGATACTGTCTCGGTCTCGAGATAGAGCTTCGTTTGGATGGAATCTTAGTACATCAAACGAACTACACCCAAAAGATGTTGCGATGCTTTAACGAGGATAAAGCGAAGCCTTTGAGTACTCATATGGTCATTCAATTACTAGATGCAAAACGAGATCCCTTTCGTCCGAAGAAAGATGATGAAGAGATTTTGGAACCTGAAGTTCCTTATCTAAGTGCGATATGTGCTTGATTGTACTTAGCTCAATGCATTAGACTCAACATCTTCTTCGCTGTTAATCTTTTAGCAAGATACATTAATGCACCAACACGCAGACACTGGATTGGTGTTAAACACATCTTCCGTTACCTTAAGGGTACTACAGATTTGGGCTTGCTCTATCCCTACGGATCCTCAAGTGATGCTGCACCCCCTTATCTCGAGTCTATTCTCGCCTTGTTGGCTATGCTGACACATGATACATACCTAATCCGCACAAGACACGCTTTCAAACGAGTTATGTCTTTATTGTTGGAGGCAACACAATCTCTTGGAGGTCAACTAAATAGACCTTAGTTACCATTTTGTCTAACCGTGCTGAAATTCTCGCCTTACACGAAGCAACTTTAGAATGCTTTTGGTTGAGAGCAATTGTGGACCATATTCAAACCTCCTGCGATCTTTACCCCGTCATTGATGTCTCGATGATGATCTATGAAGACAACGCAGCATGCATCGAACAACTCAAGAAAGGTTACATCAAAAGAGACAACACCAAACACTTTGCGCAGAAGTTCTTCTTCTCACATCAACAACAAGAGCATCAGAAGATTGAAGTCATGCAAATCCATTCACAAGACAATCTAGCCGACCTCTTCACTAAATCACTACTGAAGGTGAAGTTTCAGAAGTTTGTTCAAGGAATTGATATATGTAAACTTTATGAGTTGTAACATTGCTAGTTCTGTTTGAAATTATGTCAAACTCAAGGGGAGTATCCTGACGTATACTTGTTTGATCTTAATATACTTTTTTCCCCTACAATTAGGATCATTTTTCCCACTAGATTTTTGCTACCTAACGAGGTTTTGACGAGGCACCCACCTTGGGTTGATCATATCCTTGATGACGTCCTGTAAACGTTTCATTTGACTTTGCATTACTCACGCATTTTTCCTTGGACTATGAGTTTTGTCCTTACTCGGGTTTTTACCATAGCCATAGGGTTTTTTTGTGAAACTTAGTTCCTTATGCAAGTTCCTACCTTATTGAGAATGACATGTTCCCAGAATCAGTGCCAACGAGTCAACTTCCTCAACCTCTACATGATACTGAATCTACTTGAGTATTTACACACTCAAGGGGGAGTGTTATAAACTTCTTGTTTAAGTGTGACTGTGTAAATTCTAGATTACATTTTATTCTAGTTATTCTTCCCTATTAGTACTTGTATTCCTTGGAGGAGAGGGATTTCTTCTCCCTCTTATTACTATAAATAAAAGCACAGGAGGAATAACATCCTCTACACAACCCTACAAACACATCTCTCTCTCTCTCTCTCTCTCTCTCTCTCTCTATTCTCTCTTTGTGCTGCCAACCCCTTCCCCTGTCAGTTAAATATAGGCCACAACATTTGTAAGTTTTTTAAATTTTATTATTTTTAAGTGAGGAATCATTTCAACCAAGACAAAAGATAGGGTGACCTGGCTGACAGCCATTTGTCCAAAGATCAAAATCCTCCTAAAGATAGGTAATTTCATTTTTCATCCTTAAGGGGTGGATGTGAAAGTGAATTGAAACGCCAGGGATTAGTGTAATGTTTCAAACCTAAGGGATTTTTGTGAAAAAACAATAAACCTCAAGAGGTGTCAGTATAATTAACCCGATAAATTACATATGGGCATCATATTGCAACAGCAATTCAAAGGCGCATACTCAGACGGAAACTAAGTAGCAAGCGACACCCAGTAAGAAGTGTAGAACAATTAGCTCATAAGACAATATCACAAAGTGCCGATCAAAAGCAACACTGACACGAAAACCTTTCCTCATTCAATTTATCCGAACAGATCAACTCACTGTTTCTTATGAAGTAGAACAATTACGCAAAGCACCTGAAGAAGGAACTGGATCTAAAAGTACAAATATCCGAAAAAGAACAAACTAATTTTGCTCCTTTGGTCAAGTAGAGTCCGAGGCTAGCTCTTTGTCTTCAGTAAAAAAAGGAATAGGTTTCGTTGGGGCTGGCAAGTGGCCAGAGCCATCGACTTTATCCTTCTGTTTCGGGGGAGGTCTAGCTGCTTTCGGCATTAACCTGCCTTTCTTTTCAAACCACTCGGGTTTGAGCAATGCTCGAAAGCCCAACTTGTTGTAATACACTTCCAACAGACCCACCTGCAGCTTCAACAGCTTCCTTTGCCCTTACAGTGACACGTGATACCTGTAAACCTCTCATAAGTCCATTTTCGAGTTGCATGCAACACAAAGAGGAATGAAACCCGAAGTCTGATCTATATGCATTTACTCCATATCCATGTGAAAAATAATTAGCATAGGAAAGTATCTCCACCAGTAAATATTAATGGATTAATAGTTCATTTATTAATAAACCAATTTCAGATTTCTATGCTAAAGTTAGTTATGTAATATTTTTTTCAAAGATGTTTATTCGAAATAAGTACCTTGCTGAAAACATTTCGAGCCATCACTAAACTGCCACTAATGAACATGATCAATATTTTCCAGTGGTTTTAATTGATAAAATTTAATGGAGATCAAAGGTAATGTTACTACACGCTACAAAAAGGAAGTAAATTATGACATCAGCAAACCATTGGCCTAGCAGTTAGGTACATATCACAGTTAACTGATATCGCCATTCCTTGGTCCAGAAAACAAAATTGAAGTCGTGAAACACTCTCATCCAGTGGTGATATCATCATATGATCTAGCTCCGAAGAGAAAAAAAACATTTTTGAGGTGAAGGCAGCAATTTTAAATCTAGAACAGTAAAGGGGGTAAAGCAAGACAGGGGTACCCACATAACACATAAGTCCATGTCATGTACAATGCCTAGATGAATACACATACCTCCAGATGAATTGGCCATTGGATCTGTTCAGCACCACGTCCCATCAATCGCACTCCATCTTCAATCTGCTTCCCTATTGCCCCTGTATCCTATGGTAACAATAATTACCAGAATCAACAAAAGTTGACGTAGGAAATACTGCAATAGGCTGAGAAGAAATTTACTGAACCTTGAGCGTTTTCATTGTAATCAACTCAGACGAATAAATCTTTCCTGCGTTTATAAGTGTGGCAATTTTTCCCAATCCTACAGGCTGCCACGAAGACATGTACAAAGGTCAGAAAATAAATTGGAATAAAGGTGATATTTAATAGCCCCCAGAAATATAAAAAAAAGGCTCAAACAGATTAAAAGTCAATTAAAAGAAATGATAAAATCAGTTTGCTATGTATAACCAAAACAATCCACCAAAGAAAATCTATAACCAAAACATACGAAGCATAATGGTTTCACGCATTGAGGAACCCTTATGCATGTATGCATGTACATATAACAGAAAACACTATTCAAGCATAGATTCATAACAATATCAGGGTATCATGCAACTCAAGACCTAGTTCATTTCCCCAATATTTTAGCAATGAATCAGAGCAAACTCCAAGGATTAAAAAAGCATAAAGACTCAAGAACCGCCAAGTCCTTTCTACAAGAACTGAAGTATTTCCCACAACTGATCTCTGCACTGCAAACCAAGTTAGGTTGGAAGTCGGAACAGAAACTTTATCCATCCACCACGTGGGATCCAAAGAGTTATGATATAACTTGGATTCGTCTGTTTTCTTTCTCACTTCAAGCAGAACATTCGGCAGTATGATTTGTGGTAGATATTTAGAATTTTGTATACGGATAGTTTATGGAATTTTCAATATCAATGGACACATGTTTGGCAACAAAATGATGTGATTTTCATGTTGCAATAACACTCTGTAATTGTTTCTTTAACCATTTTGATTATGTTCTAGGAAGTATTTAAACAGAAATATCTTGACATAGTAAGATAATCTATAACTCAGAGAGTAGAAACCCTGAAATATTTGAGGAATTTCAATCCCCAGACAGACTAAGACTATCTCCACTTTCTATTATAAAGCTTACTTCATTACTTTAGTGTGCAGGATATGACAGTTCTATAAAGCGAAGCCTATTAGAAAAGGGAATACACGAATGAAAAACTGATCTCGGTGCTACAAAGTCCTAATATAGACTCACTGATTTGAGGCATAAAACAGTTTCTCTAACATGCATTATGTTGGTGACAATTTCTTTACATTTTTCTATTTTGGGAGTCTTTACTTGCAATTAGAATTTAGAACTTACCCAATAGGTTATATAGTTACCAAAAATTTTCATGATCTGCAAAAGTGATAAGTTTGTTTGTACACACATAAGAGACTAAATTGCCGATTTGTCTCTTGTATTATCATCTAAGTGAAGTTTAATTTTATAAATTATTTTTTTCCTTCTAAAATATAATTATGCTTTTATGTTAGTTTGGTAGTCATTCCATCTAATTATTCGTCTAATTTAAGTTACTTTATTTGCATGTGCTATAATTTAGAGGAAATACCACCATTTCCTCAACCTTGAATTCTTAAATAAATTTTAATTAGACCTACACGTTACATGCCTAATAAAAAAAATAAGAGCGATTTTCAGCAAGTTGAAACATAAAACATGAGACACCTCATGTATAAGTAAAGAAAAGTACCAATGATGGTAGTATTAGTTGGTGTAATAAGATTCATGAGCTCTTATACCACACAACATCACGAAAACATAAAATAAAATAAAAAAAAAGAAAAAAAAGGGAGGATGGAATTGAAAGACAGTTAAACGGTTCTGACCCTTCTATAAGAATTAGAGATATTTTCAACAAGTTGACACCATAACCAGTAACCGCTATCTATATAACTTGTATTTGAGCTACTGATTGAATATCGAATGTGAAGATAGAAAGCTCAAAGTAAACTTCCAAATAGCATCACCAATAGATTATTAGATTTTGCTTGGAAGCTAGATACCATATCATATCCACACATTAAAGCTCACATGCACCATCAATAGTTAACTCTAACAAATACCTAGAAACAAAGAAAGAAAAGATTCCCACATATTTACCCAAATTGTGTCCCTTAATACATTGAACTTTTAAATTAATCATATCTTCTCAATGATAATAAATTAATCATATCTTCTAATATAGTCTTCGGTCCTCATAGCTACATATCATTGGAAGCCATTTCTTCTACCAACATACCAACCATAAAGCTCAGATACATCACACCAAGTGAAAGACAGTATTGGAGTATTTACCCTTCCTACCAACATATCAGTCAAATAATTGCACCTTCAATAGTTTCTGTAAACCAAAGTGCATCACCCGAGATTACAACCATCCTGCACACCCTTTTTTTACCAGCACCATTATCGTTGATATCAATAGATATCAGTCAAACAATTACATATTCCTCCACCTATTGCTAGGAAGGCTTTGAATATAGAATGGAATAACAAAGTATTTTACGAAAAATAAGATATACAAAGACTAAGAAAGGTGCCTACACATTAGTCTCCATCTGATGAAGTGTTTGGGGAGGGGAAGATATAAGCCATAATCATATATACAAACACTAAGAAAGGTGTCCTACGCACGAATCTCCATCTAATGAAGTGTTTTGGGAGGGGATGATAGAAGCCATAATCATATTTTTTTAGTAGAGAGGTTGTTTATGCGACTCAAGCAAGCAACCACCAGCTTACTTGGGGCAAGACAGAGAATTACACAAAAGTGTACTAACAATAAGAAGTCTTTCTATTGCAATATATGATTCAAACATAGAGTATAAGCAGTGGAAATTATCAAATAAACTTGATATTGGAGAATTCCCCCCAGTACATGTTAAGACCAGCTAGATTGGATTCTCTTTTCTTTATTTTCATTTCCCCTGGAATAGGAAAGGGACAGATAGGAATTAGCGTCATTCGTTGTACCAACAGAGAAATGAATAGTGACATAAAGTGTTCTTCCCCATGACAAATTAACAGTTTACTATGGACCCCTCTGGAAGTCCCTTCACTTGTTACCGCTATCAGCATATCCCTTGGGTTTGAATATATTTAGTATTTCACTGTTCATCACAGGCCTTACAACTTACACACCCACGTGTGCACAAACACCAGCACTTTGGGCATTTTAGAGAGTACATTATTAATGATAGCAACATATTCCTGTAAACAACTCAACCTCAATACGGCGGTTATGTTTACGCATCTGCTATTGCTTCCGAATATAACCTCTTTAGAATCGTTAAGACTACGAGATACGAAAGAAACTAATATGATCAACCTCTTTAGAATCATTAAGACTACGAGATACGAAAGAAACTAACTCTTCAAATACTCCAATAGAAAGGAATTGACAGTGCTTACACTCACTCCATATTCCATTTCCTTCGTTTTCAACAATTTCGGAGCAACTCAACAAATAGAAATGCACATTGCAAACAATGCAAGAAAATAAACAAGAAAAAGAAAGAGAGGGTACCTGAAAAGTGAGACTGAAGGGGTTCTTAAACCCACGCTTGGGCAAACGACTACGCAGCGGAGTCTGACCACCTTCGAACCCCAACTTCCCAGAGCCTCGAGCCTTCTGACCCTTGTGGCCTCGACAGGCAGTCTTGCCATTACCAGACCCAATGCCACGGCCTTTCCTCGTCTTCTGCTGCCTGGGCACCTTGCCTCTCAGATCGTTCAAGCTCAGTAGACAGTACGCTCAGTCCAATGTAGGGTTAGAGTTAGGGTTTGGACATGGGAGGAAATGTAGGGATTGGGATGAGATGGGTGAGGGCGTGGGGAGGGTGAGAGGGGGTTTGGTGCGAATTGAGGAGGTGAAAATGCTGGTGGAGAGAAAGGATGGGAGTCGTCTTCTCAGCATAATTTGCCGTCAGCTGCTCACTTCTGTTAGCTGCTTTTTGGGGCGGGGATGGGGAGGGTTTAACCACGTTTTAAACAGAAGATATTCACGCCTTTGGCTTTGGCTTTGGCTCCTCAAACAGAATGGGCGACCTGTTTGTACTGATCGGCGTTTCTGAGGTGCGGACATTAATAACGCACTTTGCATGCGAACCGCAATCGGACGGCGGTGATTTGTTGAGTTTACGGGTAGAATCGGGTTGTCGTGACCCAGTGTGATTAAAATATTTAAATTTTTTTAATCGGTGGGTATGTATTTGTTGGAGAGAAAGCGGAAGGCAGGGAGTTGAGGGATATGTTCGTGCATTGAAGAGGGAAAGAAAGAGAGGCACAGACATGTAGCCAAGGCGAGGATCGATTGGGCTGAAGCTGCATTGCGACTGCAATCCGGTAATCTTATATTTTTAATTTTTTTTCGTTCATTGGGGTGTTTCTGTCGACGAGAGAGGGGGAGAGTAATCTTATACCTTTAATTTTTTTTCATTCATTTGGGGTATTTTTTTGTTAGTGTAAGAGCGGGACAGAGTGGGAGAGTAATTAGAGGTGTTTTTGTTGGCAAGAGAGGAGGAGAGTAATCTTTTACCTTTAATTTCTTTCGCTTACTGGGGGTGTTTTTGTAGGCAAGAGAGGAGGAGATTAAGGTTGTCTTCGGTGGGAAAGAGAGGTAGGAGAGGGAGATGGTGAGGATGGGAGGGTTCGATTTCAGGTCGATTAATTGGGCCCTGGTAAATCCTATGCCTTTATTTTTCTTTATTTTTTTTTGTTCACAGGGTGTTTTGTCAGAAAGAGGGACATGTGAGGGTTGTAGTGGAGGCGAAAGAGAGGCAGAGGGGGAGCTTGTGAGCAGGTGAAGAGCTCTTATGATGTCCTCGTGCTCCTCGTAACGCCACCATCTCTTGCAATGTCCTCCATGTTGGAAATGTACCTTAAACTCCATCATATGATGATACTTTACAAACATTTTACATGTTAAACTAAACATGTTTAGTATAAAATGTAAAAATTATTGTTTAAAGTCAACTCACACAAATGTTATACGCTTGAATAATAAGTCCAAGGAATATGTAATTAGGAGAATGTAATCTAAAGAAGTTAGATTCATAAGACCATTCTCTTTAATACACATATCTTAAACATTCCTAATCATAGGATTGCCAATTGGGGTTGACGATCCGGTAAGATTAGTACATGTTATGTCTTCTCTTTAGAAGAGTGACTGGTCTCAAGTCCTTGGTGTGATTAACATCAAGACAAGTATGTAGGTGCTCCATAGAGAATGCGTCCACCAAACGCAATCAACAAGGAGTTCTCATAATCATGTCACATGGGAACTCATGGTTGGGATAATGCAAAGTAGTCATTTGACATGAGGCATCATAGTTGTCTTATGGTTAGGTCCTTAAGTTTTTACTGTGTTAAAGGCACTCCATTAGAAGGGGTTCACGGCATAGTTGGGGTTGAGACACTTCACCATAAAGGCAGACGAATGCACAACAAGGGATCTAACCTTCAAACTATTGAATGAAAATACCATATGATATGATTAAGAATCTCTGGCCAGAGTATGAATGAAGGAAGTCGTTCCAAATCACATTCAAGATAATCATATAAGTAAGAGAGTCACATTGGATAGTAGACATGAATAAACTATCAAACCAAACAATGCGATCAAGAGTATTGTATTAGAGAGAAGACCGTATTGCATTTGTAATCCCAAACTGAATAGGTTCTCCAACATTTTCTGATTAGCTTAGGTAGCCATGACATATTGCTAGGTGCCACTCATGGCTTTGGAAGCCCTAAATATGTATAATCACTAAAAGGAGAATTGAAAGTAAGTTTCAATTCACAATCGATTAGAAAGAGTTCTAATTGTCCGCCACCTCACTAAAAGGAACTTAATGGATTGCACACCGTGTAAGGTATTGATTGAAAGAAATAACGGAGATGAGTAAGGACAATTAAACATTTTAATTCTATAAGGCAATGATTAATTAACATGTTAATTAATCATACAAAGGGTTCGTATTAGGCTTTTACGTTAGTTTCGGGTTTCAGGGCCAAAGGGTTTTGGTCCACAAGGTCCATTGAGTTTAAGTTGTATGACAACTAAAACAAAATGAAAATTAACCCAAAATGAAAGCCAATGCCAACCTAAGAGGGAAGGGAGTGATGGCTCACTTATTACAAGTTTGTCACTCACTTAGAATGAGGTATAAAGGCAACTTTATAGCTTCATCCTTCATTAGGATTTCTTTGAGGAAAGATGAAAGATTCAAACTCTCTCTTTCTCTCTAGGAGGTCAGCCATGTGGGAGGAAGATACTAGCATCTTCTTCTCCACACATCACTCATCTTTTCCATCATCCTTGGTGTCGGAACTTAGAGGTCTCCAACTTTGGAGATTTTTGGAGAATCCATTCCTCCATCCAAATCCAAAATACATGGAATCAAGAAGCAAGTTTCTTCCATCTATATCCATGGAGTCAAGGAGCAAGGAGACAA
The DNA here is from genome assembly GCF_041283825.1 of Pyrus communis. Lineage (NCBI taxonomy): Eukaryota > Viridiplantae > Streptophyta > Magnoliopsida > Rosales > Rosaceae > Pyrus > Pyrus communis. The sequence goes on from NC_142565.1 coordinate 19,520,651, forward strand.
AGGAAAGAAGGTCCTCACATGGGTGAATATCCTTTACTAAGCAAAGAGGTGCTTCAAGGATATAAAAGTTTCTCAATTCCCTTTATGTTTAGAGTTAAGCCTTGGTTCACTACAAGTACTAGGCTTTAAATTTCATGGTTTAAGTTTTGTTTTAAAGAAGGCCCTCACATGGGTGAATATTTGTGTCCGCTTTGCTGTAGTCTTATCAGTTGGGTCATTCCAGAAGCATAAAATAAATTTTCACAGTGACAATTGACACAAAATCTGAAAAGTACCCAGAAACATGTCACCACTCCCACATGCAATGTTAAACACATAGGTTGAACATTTGGGAACCAAAAAACATTTTGTTATAATGTTAAAGACATTGTACATTGTAAATACATTTGTGCTCCAAAAAACATGTACTTATCCCACTACCACATCCAATCTTACATCCATTCTAGAAAGAGTTGAGAACCAAAAAACATGCACAAATTCGACACACAAAAACTTAATTCGGTGACTATCTACCAAATGCAATGACTTTATGTATGGTTACGTCATGAATAGGTGTAGCCCTTGGATTTCTCAATTCCACTTCCTTAGCTTAGGTGTAGCCCTTGGATTTCTCTATTGGTTGAGTTTGTTCAAGTATTTCATGTGGTGAAGCGAGGCAAGAATCACCATTGCCTTTGTTTTTAATTCTTGGTTTGCCTTTTCAATAGTTCTCCACTCACAACGAACTCGATCGATTTCCCCACCTAACTGAACGTGTTTTCTTTTGCAAAAGAAAAGAGAGTTGTCTGAGCGATGTATACCTGAAAATAGATGATTGTAATTACACTTACCACCATTGTGCCCTGAGTGTGGCCACTTGTTGCCATACTTTGGTTCTTTGCCAAAGGTGTATTCATGGTGATTGGTTTCTAAGATTTGGAGTTTGGTGTAGGACATGAGCTTGGGAGTATCAAATAGGACTGTACTAGTTTTGGAAGGTGGGGTATTAATGATAATTGGATCAGGAGTTATGGCTATTGGTGTATTAAAGAGAATTCTGCAATGAGTTTTGGGTGTTTGTGTATTCAATAGGGTTGGAGGAGGGGATTTGGGTGGTGTTGCCATGATTGGGTGTAGTTAGTGATTCATCATAGATGTAAGGAGAGTTAGGAATTAAAGATGTAAGGAAAGCTAGGAATTAAAGAGAGATGGGAGATGAGAGTTAATGAATTGTATTGACAGCAATTAAGGGGGATTTAGGTGAAAACATGGGATTAAAATCCCCTTTTCGTTGCCTTCTGCGAAGACCGAAGGATTTGAAAGAAAAGGTTCCCCCAAAATTTTCATTTCCCGCCCACAACTACCACCTTAATTACCCACGTGGCGTGCTCAAATAATGCCACGTCGAAATATAGTAGGAATATTGGATTTTAGTGAACAAGAAAAAAATGTTAAAAATCCCAAAAAATTTTGGAGATGCTCGGGATCACATTCTTTACTTCATGGTCATGGTCATATGGCGATGTGGATTTTTGGAACGATTGAAACAATTGAAATGGTCATGAATAGTGTTGGAACTAGGGTGGGCGTAAATTTGTAAAAAATAAAATAATTGTTTCATACATCGAAAAAATGTGAAAAAACAAAATAATAGAAACCCTCACATGGAAAAGGGCTACAACTTTTGTGAAGGACAAAAGTCCAAAACCCTGCACCCATAATGCATAATCCGTAGCGGCCAATACTAACCGTCGGATTCTCGTTTACATTTTTGTAGATAATTTTTTTTTTCTTTCAAAGTTTCACCTTTTGGTGGAATGTGAGAGATGACCAGTTTAGATCGTTATCTTTATGTAATGCTTGTTATTTTAATGCAGTTGTTTTCTTTTGGCAAAGATGAAGCTAGACATTATTCTGGGGTGAAATCCAATAGCTCCAATAGGTCTTTTCCTGATGATTTTGATGATACTGAGTTTCCTTACCCATTTGATGTGGATGATGATGATGTGACAGATCTAGGAAGTAGGTAAGTTCTCAACTTCATATATTTTAGTTACTTTTATTTCTGCAAGTATTTTACACATGATGTTCCACATGATGTCCTTTTTGTTAGTTTCTCTATGCAATGTGCAATTAGTTTTGATTCTTTGGAAATAACTTGCAAGTTAAATGGTTAATAATTATCTACAATTGTAACGGGGCAAGGAGGGGTAGCTGCACCGTCAACATAGTACATGCATTGATCATTAAATAAACAAGTGATGTGAGATTGATTAGTCAGAAATTAGAAGGAAGCATTCTATAAGATAAATTATTTCTTTTTTATAGGTTAGTTGGTTATGAGCTTAATATACAAGCAACTCACGTTCATACAGTCTTGTGATGTATTGCACCATGCTTGATACATGAACGGCCGCCCATTTTAGTTAAAGCCCATGAAATGATTTAGGACATATGGGCAATACATAAGTATACTTGCTAAAGGGACTCACGTTAGTTGTCGTGCTTTACACTTCTTTGCTCCTTTTTATTCAGAGAAACATAATATTGCCTGATGGAGTAAATGCATGCTAAGGAGTACAATTATCTTTTGAATAGTCATCTCTTAATAAATATATGTAAAATTGTAGCTACAAAAGTCGATCTCAAGCATCAAAGTCCTCATGCACATTAAACCATTTATTTGTTAAAATAAGGTCTTTAGTTTATGGGTGAGCCACTATGTTCTCTGCATATGGTCATAAAGTTCAATGTCGAGTATTCTTTTAGATTCTCTTGATTTGTTTATGAAATGCATATGGCCCTTTCAAATGTATAGATTTGGTTTTGCTAATGGGATGTGATCTTATCTTTTTGCCTCAAACCTGAATCTTTTGACAAACATGTACCCCTATGTGAGCCACATGAGCTTGAGGGTTGTTTCCAATTAAAAAAATCCCAAGATGCTGTTGTTGGGGCGCTTGTACGAATGTTATGGAAAGCTCCACCTTTCCGGCAAGATTACTCGAATTTAGTAAATTTGTCACATGCAAGTAGGCCTAAAATCTAGAGCAACTATAGCCAAGAGCCTAATCGGTCTTCTAAGGGACATGCATTAGTCCAGGGTTACAGGGACATGAAAAACTCGCTAATAGGGAAAGGCAGTAAGTCTCACATCTAGTCCAAATATGCTTGCAACCATTTTGAATATATGTACAACACTTTGGTTTTCGCTTTTCTTGGTTTCATTCTGAGTGGTTGAAAATTTGATTTTGTGGCGTCCACTTCCATATGTTACAGGTTTCCTTCCTAACTTCTATGTCCATAATGCTTACGCATCCTTTACTATCGTAGTTATGTAATAATTCTAATTGAGTTGTTGACTTGCATTCGAAATTTTATGGGTTGGTCAAATATTGCTTGATGTTTTATACGTTTTAAAATTTAGTAACATTGTGCAATATTTCTGCAAAGTACAACTTTCCGAATGCGATGTGAACGATCCAAACTGTTCATCATTTGCATTCCACTAAAAGATGATACTTTGAAAATGGAATTACCAAAAAACCCTTACGACAATGCCCAATCAAAGCCTAAACGTAAACAACAATCCAACAGTTAGTATTGGTCGTTATGGATTCTGGATTATGGGTACAGGGTTTAGATTTCTGTCCTTCATGAAAGTTGTAGCCCTTTTCCATATGAGTTTTTTTAATATTTTTTTTTGGAAAATTATTTCACTTTTTACAAATTTATCCAATCTAGTGAAAACGTTATTGACGACTGTTTCGATTGTTCCAAAAATCTACGTTGCCATATGACTATAACCATGATGTAGAGAATGTGATCCTAATCATCTCCATAATTTTTTGGGATTTTTTACATTTTTATTTATTTTTCTATTCACTAAGATTCAATATTCCTAGCATATTTCTATGTGGCATTATCTAATCACGTTGCGTGGATAATTGAGGCAGTAGGTTTGGTAGAGGGAAATGCAGCTTTTTATGGGGAAATGTTTATGAAAAGGATAAATCTCAGCCATTCATGTGGTAAATCTAGTGGTGGAGGGGAACTTTTACTTCAACATTTGGTGTTGGCCTAAACATTCAATTCTACCCTACCATGTGTCCAAACTAGGTGGTTTCTTCTTGGGGGTTTCTTTTCTAGGGTTTAGTGTCATAAAATGTCATAAACTGTCATCCCATGCGTAATAAAGTTACGTTTGCAGATTTAACACCCACGTTGGCAGATGAAGAGGTGGGAATGATTGTAGGGACCTATCTTTTTGACATACAAAGTATGGTGAAGAGGTTATGCCCTTTATGTGCCACGTTGGGGCGCCTTGTAAGGATGGATGATGGTCCTGAAAGCAATTAAAGCCATGAACGTGGATTTCCATAAGGGTTTTAATAGAACTCGATGTCCGTCTGTCGTTCAACCAGGCGAGTTTTGAATGGTGATGATAAGCTGCCAACTTTCTTGAGCTACGAAAAGTTGTTTGAGGTATGCTTCTATTGTGGAAGAAGGGCAGTTGAGAAATGTGGATATGATATGGAAGAGTTAGAAGTTAGTTGGTTCCTTGTCAATAAGATGTTTGCGGATGAGTCGAACATGTTGCCATCAGGTGTTAAGGATGACTATCATACATTGGTAGACTTAGAAGCTGATCTTATCCTTAGTTCTCGCAACCAGCAAGTATTAAGGAAAATGGTCTAAGGAATGAGTCAAAAGTGGGTCTGGAGGGTGAAGGACGGGGAGAGGATGACTGCGTTGGTTGAGATTCGTCTAACAAAAAGAAAAAGAGATGCAATGGCTGAAGGTGCAGGGAGTAGCAAGATAATTGGTGACAATAATTGATGATGAAGTTGAAGAGTTTACAAGTGCAGATGGTTTGATTTCATGTTTTAATTATGTTATCATACTTTATGGTTTAATTTCATGTTTAAGACATTTTAATTTATGTTTCATGTTTTAACTACTAGCTGTATTTTATAATCCATAGGTTCTTTAATCCTCGTTCAGCTTTTGTGAGATTTCATTTAAATGTTGGGAATTTAACAATTGATGCTCAAACTCATTAGCCTTACTTAATATATTTGCTTCTTTCATCGCTATATGTCCTTATTTGGTCACATGAAGTATTTGTGAATGAGGCTTTCATAATCCTCATTGGGTGAACATATTAACGAAAGACTATAGATGAGGTTGGTTTAATTGCAGTGCTGCTTCAGGTTGTAGTAGTAGTGCTTATTATTAACAGAACTATGAATCTCTAAAGAATACAAAGATTAAATGGAAAGAGCAAAATCGGAAGAGTAAAGGATTCTCAGGTTTCTTAGTAAAATGAAGAATTCTTACAAAGCTTTCTTACTTAATGTGGAATACTAAATGGCTATATGCACTAACAAATCACAATCACAATTACAATATTACCCTCTAACCTCCTTACTCAATTACCATCTTATCCTCCTTAACAATCTCAATTCCCAACTACCTTTCTTTTAACTAACTTGACTCAGCCATGTGTCATTAGTTAATACTCCCCCCTCAAACATAGCTGGGGAAGGCCCAAGCTATGGTTGGGAGTTGCTATGATCCTGTGATGAAGCTGCATTTGAAAACTCTAACAGTGTTTGATGACTATCCTGCACCCGTGTCTTGAAAGCGCCCAGAGTAAGATTAATACAGTGTTTTACAAAGATTAGACTGTGAAGACCCTTAGTAAATACATCTGCAACCTGCTTTTCAGTTGGTATATAATGCACAGTGATATCACCTTTCTGGACTTTCTCTCGAACAAAATGAAAATCGGTATCCATATGTTTGATCCGAGAATGAAACACTGGATTGGAGCACAGTGCTAAAGCAGAAAGATTATCACAATGAAGTTTAGGTGGGATTGGAAGAAACTGACGCACATCTTTGAGTAATGACCGTATCCAATATACATCAGAGGCACAATGAGCTAAAGCTTTGTATTCAGCTTCGGTTGAACTGCGGGAGACTGTAGCTTATTTCTTTGACTGCCATGAGACAGGATTAGATCCAAGAAACACAACAAATCCAGTAATAGACCTCCGTGTATTTATATCGACTACCCAATCAGAATCAGAATATGCAACAATGTTAAAATCAGATGTTCTGGTATACTTTAAACCACAGTCTAAAGTTCCCTGCAGATATCTCATGATTCACTTCACTAGATGCATGTGCATATCTATTGGATGAGTTATATACTGACAAACAACATTAACGGAATGAGCAATATCTGGGCGAGTGAAGATGAGGTACTAAAGGGCTCCCACAAGGCTACGATAATGAGTAGGGTCAGCTAAAAGATTGCCTTCATGTACAAGTAACTGAGAGTGAGGCTTAGATGGTGTCGATGTGGATTTACAATTCTCTATCCCTGCTTTCTTGAGTAGCTCTTTGGCATATTTTGACTGTGTTACCAGTAATGAACCATCGGAATTATAGTGAATTTGCAATCCCAAGAAATATGTTAATCTGCCAATATCCTTTAATTCAAACACTTCAGCAAGATTAGTGATAACAGATTGAAGCTTGCGTGAGGATGAGTCTGTGAGGATAATGTTATCAACATAGAGAAGAAGTAGAATAACGTCCTCATCGTCAACCTTTACAAACAAACTAGAATCTGATAATGCAGTTTGGAAACCAAGTGCAAGGAGAAAGCTTGTGAATTTTGAATTCCAGGCCCGTGGTGCCTGTTTAAGACCATACAAGGACTTAACTAATCGGCAAACATGATTTGGATATGTAGGATCAACAAATCCCTGTGGCTGCTTCATATATACTTCTTCCTCAAGGTCACCATGAAGGAAAGCATTCTTGACGTCTAATTGCCTCAAATGCCAATTAAATTGTACTGCCAAAGCAAGAATTATCCTGACTGTAGTATGCCGGACCACTGGACTGAATATCTCAGAGTAATCCAAGCCCTCATTTTGACTGAATCCTTGTGCCACCAATCGTGCTTTGTACTGGGAAATAGTGCCATCTGAATTCCTTTTGACTTTATACACCCATTTACTTCCAATAACTTCTCTATTTGATGGAAAAGGAACTAGTCTCCAAGTCCCTTGAGCCTTTAAAGCATCGAATTCCTCCTGCATGGTGTTTTGCCATTGAGGTACAGTGGATGCAGCTCGAAAGTGTTTTGGTTCTTCAACTTCTCCAATGTCAGCAAGGAAAGAGAAACCACAGTAATCTATAGTAGTAGCTGAGACTAAAGAAGAGTCAAGTTGAAGAGATGACAGTTCAGGAAAATTGGCAAAGAAAGAAGAATAATCCTGTCTTGGTATAGCCCTTGTTTTGAGCCTTGTTTGAATTCCAGTAGTCATATTAGAGACATCACAATTACTTGCCATGTCATTAGAAGGGTATAAAGGGAGAATTACCTGTAGTTGTGCAAGATCTAAGACAGGAAGCAAGGAAACTGTACCAGATGGAGTGGAAAGAGTAGGTGTTGATGCTGATTGTGTTTCAAATTCCTGTATTTCTGAGCCTTGATGTAGAGGACCGGATACATGATGAGGAACTTCAGAAGATGTTGATGAGGTATTCTCAGACTGATGCATTAAAGATACAGTGTGCTCAACTTGACTTGGATGAACCATAGTATTAGGAACTGAATTTCTCATTGGCATTGGTACAGGAATAAACACAGGCACTAATCGAGAACTGGTAGTAGCAGATTGTTCTTTTTGTAATGACTTTGAAATTTTCATGTAAGGAAACCTAGTCTCATCAAAAATAACATGTCTTGAAATTATTGACTTGCTATTTATTGGGTTATAACAAATCACCCCTTTGTAGTCCATTGAATAGCAAAAAAAAAAAAAAAAAATACACATTTCAGACCTTGACTGCAATTTGTTGGCATTATATGGTCTTAACCAAGGATACACAGCACAACCAAACACCTTTAAGGACTTGATATCAGGTTGTTTAATATAGAGTCTATAATAAGGAGGCTCCATAGAATTAGACTTGCATGGCATTCTATTGATAAGGAATATAGAATGTGCACATGCAAAATACCAGAACTCAATTGGTAAGTGAGCTGTGATTAGTAAAGTTATTGCAGTCTCTATGATATGCTTATGCTTCCTTTCAACCAAACCATTCTGTTAGGGGGTGTATGGACATAAGATCATTTGTTCTATCCCTTTTGTACCAAGAAAGGTTTTAAATGAGTGACTAACATACTCTCCTCCTCCATCTGATTGTATACATTTTATAGATATTCCAAACTGTGTATGAATGACAAACACAGAAAAGAAATCTGATTTATTGCACAGTGGGAAAATCCAAGTGTACCTTGTGTATTCATCAAGAAAAGTTACATAGTATCTATATCCTTCTGAGGACTTTACAGGAGATGGACCCCAAATATCTATATGAATCTTCTCAAAAGGGGAAGTACATTTATCAATTCTAGAAGAAAAGGGAAGTCTTGACATTTTACCCTTGACACAATGAGTACATATACTATGTTTATCATCTACATCAACTGATATACCAGACTGTTTCAACATCACAACTATTATTTCATTTGTAGGATGACCCATTCTTTGATGCCAGAGACTGGATTTTACCATTTGTCCAAGAAAACCAGATGACTGCTGAACTGCAGAGTGCACTCATTTTGAACTTTTGACTACAGGAATTTGAAACAGTTACCTGGGTCTACTCTTTCCGTGGTACAAAATTTCCTTTGTCTTCTTGTCCTGCACAAAAAACTCACGTTCATCACAAATGAACCAGTTATGGTTATCAGCACATAGTTGTTGTACAGATAATAAACTTCTGGAAATATGTGGAACATGCAACACATTATTAAGAACAAGATCACTAGATTTAGTTTTTAGAATTGTGGAACCAGTATTAGCAATAGATAACCATGTGCCATTGCCAACAGTTATTATTTTGGAACCTTGGAATGGTGTAACTTGATTAAGAGAGTCAACATCGGCAGTGATAACTATCCAAGCATCATTAAGACTAAATTCTGTTAATTGTTGTGCAGCCATAACATTGAAGGATGGTGGTGGTGGTGGTTATGCTTGATAAGCATAGTTACTTCGATGATAACATTCCAGAGCAGAATGACCCCTCTTTCCACAGATCTGGCACTCAACAATGAAACCTGGAGATGGCATAGTTGAATTCCTTCGAAAACAGTTCACTGCAGTGTGACCCCTTTTATTACATATTTGACACTCAACCACCACATTGGATCGAGTATCAGTGTTCCCAGACCACGCATTAAACCCATTCTGCCTTGTAGTATTAGCTTAAAACCCAGAAGAATTACCAGAGTTAAAAGATTTGCCTTTATACCCACCAGTCGACTTGAAATTGTTGAAGGATTAGGAGGAAATGGTTGTGAAAACTGCTGCGGAAATGGCTGCAAGTATGGTTGTGGTGCAGGAAGAAATGGTTGTGCAGTTCCAGAATAAGGAGACTGAGTTATAGTACCTCCAGTAGTTAATGGAATATGACTATGCCCTGCACGATGAGATGTGGAACCAGACCCGGAGGAAGATCCAATACTAGAAGAATTCACACCATTAACTTATAATGTTGACATATTTTGAGACAACAAGTTTATTTCACCCTCAATTTCCTTTTCATCACCCAATAACTGTGCCCTGAATTCTTTCAAAGTACTAGAGGACTCCCTAGCCAATATCACAGTTCTTATAATAGAATACTCTTTAGGCAAACCTGCCAAGCCCGCAATTATAATGTCATTATCAGAAATCAACTCACCAGCTGCAGTTAATTGATCCCTAATACTTTTCAATCGCAACAGATATTTATCAACAATATATGTATCGTTTTGAATAGTGTGCAATTCAGTTTTAAGATGATTCACTCTAGACTTAGAAACTGATGCATACCTATCCACCAGATTATTCCATGCCTCGAATGCAGTTCTACACCCTAAAACATACTCTATAGCCTCATCTGTAAGAGTTGCCAGTAACAGGCTTAATAGTGCCATATTCATAGACTCCCATTCAATATAGCCCGATGTAACCTCAGATGCTATCCCTGATTCTGTATTAACCACATACTTTGGTGGACACCCTATTCTACCATCAAAATAGCCAAAAAAGCTTATATCCTTTAAGGACTGACTGAAATTGGAATGCCCATTTGACAAAATTATCATCCCGCAACTTTATAGTTAACATTCCCAGTAAATTCTCTACTTTAAACAATGAAGATGCCATCTTTAGAGACCCCTGCAGTAAGAATATCACTCAACAAAAATTCACACCAAGAAACGCTAAAATCTTGATTTCTTAGGAGATTGACACTCCAAGATTCAAAATGTCATAGGAGAATGATACTCCAAGATCCACAAAAAAAAAAAAAATAACACTTTCGTCAACGCAAACTTCAATTCGAATTCTTAGAGAATGATACTCCTAGATATATAGAAAGAATGATACTTCCTGAAATCAACACATCAAGAACGAAAACCTAATCCCAGATCTCATACAAGTCATAACTATCACAATTTCATAATATCCAAACACTATTGCATTACGAACAGAAACAATTTCACCCGATACACAACGCAAATATCCCAAAATCCTCGACTTGCACAACTCCAAATCTGCAACCCACTTTGGATCTCACAAAGCTACCCAAAATCTGAAGTCTGCGATTCTAAACGCCAACAACCCAGTCTTCTGACCTTGGAATGTCCAGAACACACACCGAATGGCAGCGGAAGATTTCTTCAGGATCAGAAATGGCGATAAACCAAGACCAGCGATGATACCATGTTAACAGAACTATGAATCTCTAAAGAATACATAGATTAAATGGAAAGAGCAAAAGCGGAAGAGTAAAGGATTCTTAGATTTCTTAGTAAAATGAAGAATTCTTACAAAGCTTTCTTACTTAATGTGTAAGACTAAATGGCTATATGTACTAACAAATCACAATCACAATTACAATATTACCCTCTAACCTCCTTACTCAATTACCATCTTATCCTCCTTAACAACCTCAATTCCCAACTACCTTTCTTTTAACTAACTTGACTCAGCCATGTGTCATTGGTTAATACTTATTAGGGCTCAAGTGTTGTTTGAGTGGTTGCTTGTTTCGATTTTGTGGGCTTGGCTTAAGTAAGTGTCGTGGGCTTAGTTGTTTGCGCGGCTTTGCACACTTTATTTGAGGAGTATTCATCAAATATGGCAAAAAATTAACTCTTAATTTCAAAAATGTCACTTTTTATAAAAAATTTCAAATATATCCAAATTTTACTTAAATAGGCGCAAATACCCTCAAATTTAACAATTAAATAAATTAAAGGCTTTTTAGTTACTGTCGCCTTAAGCTCCGGTCCAACTTCACCTTCGCTTCTACACTCCATCACCACAACCCTATCCCCTTCAACCCCCTCATCACCGACATTGAGCGTCGTCGCGGTTACCGCAAGTGGGAGCAGCAGAATTTCAATCATGCCTTTAACACCTTTTTCTTACTAATATCATTTTTAGTTTTAAATATAAAATTTAAAGTTAATTCACATGTCGTTATATGATTGTATTTGAAAGACCCACGTGGTGCCACATCATCACACTAACAAAGTAATTGACAGATTTTTTACGAAAAAACTAAAATGATCACGATGGACAAATTCAAAGAAAGACTAAAATGATTCAAAATAGACAAATTCAAGAACACTACTGACACACCCCGTCCCGAAGGAGGGCATGCTGGCCGTCACGTGAGAGTGACGTAACCATTTACACAGTTCGGAAGTTTTAAAATATACAACTTCTAGGATGAACCACCCGAAGGTGAGTTCTCATTTGGTCCATTCTGTCAGAACACCGTTGAATTTCCTCGTAGTCACCACACCTTTGCAATTCTTGAACCTGGAGGGGCGCAAAACAAAGTTGAGTGGGTCAGCAAAACAATTTTTTTCCAAATCCAAACACTTCTCAAAACTTTGTAACCCCTCTCCGTAAAACCTGTATAATTTCCCAGAAAATAAACATATATACGTATGTATAGATATGCCAGTCATGCTCCAAAATATGCCATTCATGCTTGAGAATATGCCACATCAGAATCTCATAATAAATGTAAATGCTCAAGCATAACTCATATCAATATCATATAATCTGGCAGCCGGGAGTCACCTAACGTGACCTGTACGGCTGCATATAGAGCTCAAATCTCAAACTCAATAACTGAATCTGCACACGAGTCGGAACCACCTAACGTGGTCTGTACGACAGGCTGGGTGTAATATATATATGTATGCTCTAGTGCTACGATCACGTGAAGCTGGGTGATAAATCGCGGGTCACCTACAAGTCGGAACCACCTAATGTGGTCTGTACGACAGGCTTGCACCTAACTTGGATCCAAGGCGAGCATGCGGTGCTGGTGAACATACACGTGAAGGCTGTGCCCTGGCCTCGGGCGGGAGCACTAACACCGGGGGTGCAGATTATGAGCTCTCTAAGCATCTCAAGCTACTACTGAATACAAACATGAATACCACTTACCTGGCACTTACCTGTGCGTCCACAACACCAAATACACATATATAAATGTATGCCGCTACTAATGCATGTGATGATAGTATTTCAAATGTAGCTTACCTGGGCCTCCTCAGCACCATGCAACAGTATGCATAATTATGGTAATGCACATATTAAAATATGATGCATATATGACAGGATATTTAATTCGTATTTCTTTTAAAATACGTTTTCTGGGAAATACGTCAAGCATACGTATATATATATACTGAAAAGTAACTGCCCACTCACTGATCACATCGACGTCTCGTAGGTCCCTAAGCCTCCCCTAGATTGGTTACATTCTTCTTCTGTACAATTTTTACCTATACAAACAGTAACCAACTTGACGTTATTTAACGCACATACACCAAACATTCGTCCATAACTTTCTCATACGTTGCTCAATTTGGGTGTATGAATATACCACGGTGATCTACACGACGTCACGAACACGTGACAATTTTCAGAACTCAATTTGGAGCTCTCACGCGCCCCTACGCGCCCTGTTCACGCGCTGCCCACGCGCGCGTCTTCTTCCTCGCGTCGCCGGACTGGTTTCGCCGGAGGTGGGTGTTTTGCCGGAATTTCTGGGTAAACTTCAAAGTGTCATAACTTCTTCATTTCATAACCATTTTCGACGTACTATATATCAAAATGAAGGTATTGACGAGACGAACACATCTATATCTGCCTTGACCTCTAACTCGGTGTGGATTCACCAGAAAAAGCCCCGAAAGCTCCGGCCAAACTTTGAACTTGTCGTTCTCCGTGTTCCTACGTCCATTTTTCACGTAATTTATACCAAAATGAAGCCCTAATCATAATATACCACGTTGGAATAGTTTTAGGGCCTAAAAACAACGGAATCAAACTTTTCCAAAAATACGAAAATTCGGCCGAACTTACAGTTCGTGATCCCGACGTCCAAATCCTTCAAACGAAGCACTCCGAGCTTCCTTAGGACCTCACCAAGCTTCCTACAAGCTTCAAAATCCCAAAAAAACATCAAGTTTTACGTGTGCATGAACAGTGCACACGCACAGTGAAATTGAAATCCATGTTTTCCGAAGTGAAACTCACCTGAAATTGGTACCATCGTGTTCGTGTGGTCTTCAGGAGTACGATGGTGGTCTTAGATCCTTCGTTGGTATAGTTTTAGGGTGGTTTGTGGGTGGTCCGTGTGAGTTCGAAGGAGAGAGAGAGAGAACTGACAGAGAATGAGAGATTTGTGAGGGAGGAGAGAGAGAGACAAGATGCAGAAATGGGGGAGAGATTTGAGGGAGGTGGGATCCTACCCAATCCCCAAATCATCAAGTTATAACATATAAACCTAGTTCTAAGTCTTAAATTTAAGTCCCTAAAACTAATGAATATTCCAATTAACATTAGTTTAGGAACTTCAGGTAAAAACCAATGCCAACTTTACGCCCCTTAGTCCCGTTTAAGGGCATCTTCGTAACGTCACGTCCTCGGAATTAAAAATTTCGGGACGGGTTGTGACAATCTTCCCTCCTTATAGAATTTCATCCCCGAAATTCCAACAACCAACTAAATCATCTATACTCATACAATAGCTTTGGGTAAATCTCTCTCATCTGATTCTCCTTCTCCCACGTAATTTCTTCCACTGACTGCTTTCTTCACAAATTCTTTACCAATTACACTGTCTTAATTCTCAATACATTCTTTTTCCAATCCAAAGTCGTCCTTAGTTCCTCAACCAGTCTAATCCGGATTAATTCTCAATAGTTGCACCGGAACTCCATGTGACGAATCTGCCACCTAGTGACAACGCATCGAAATATAATACATTATGTACCTTAGCCAATTCTGAAGACATCACCACTTGTATGCAACTTCATCGATTCCTTTAGTGGTCAAAAACGATCTGATGTGTTTAAGACTTATTTTGTCTCCTTTCCAAATCTCACTATTTCTTTTCATGATGAAATTTCTAAAAATGTTGAATCATGAAACACATCATGCTCTTACAATAACTCTGGAAGTAATTCAAGCAACTTCACCTACTCTTCGATGAACACATAAAGTCCGATGTACTTAGGACTTAATTTGCTTTCCTTTCCAAGCCGAATCATACTTTTCTAAAGTGAAAACTTCAAAATTATAAGATCATCTACGTTAAACACTCGATTAGTGACATGTTCAACTATTAATCTCTTTTGCCATTCCTGGCTACTCTCAGGTTAAACTTAATCACCTGAATACTTTGAGAAGACTCATCCATAGTTTCAGGGCCTACCAAAACTCTTTCGTGATCGAATCTTCTCTATTCAGAAGCATTTCTTCCACAAATCAGCAAAAATCGACACATTTCATGGTCCTTATGGCGTTACATCGGAAACTGCGCAACTAACATACTTAAGAAACTCAGCGGTTCCGTAACCCAAATCTCTTCTCCATAAAACATATAAGTATTGTTGCACTGTGGTTGTTACTCAACACTGGAGT
Organism: Pyrus communis; assembly: GCF_041283825.1. Classification (NCBI taxonomy): domain Eukaryota; kingdom Viridiplantae; phylum Streptophyta; class Magnoliopsida; order Rosales; family Rosaceae; genus Pyrus; species Pyrus communis. Next base: position 19,535,668 of record NC_142565.1, read on the forward strand.
AAATGTACTAACTTGGTACATTGATCAACTATCACTTCAAGTTCAATCATAACCATCCTATTCTCGAACTCAGCAATCTTTCTTTTTCCCTTCTTTCTTTGCCTTGGTTAATTCTTAATTTTCTTCGTTAACCATTTGAGTCTTGAGTACGACCTTACTAAAAAGACTTAACTTGAAAATTAGCAATTACAACTTCTTCTCAATCTTCCATTCTCAACTTTACTTCAGTTGATTTCCAATCCACAAGAAGACCATCTTGGCAAGCGTGCCAGACATTAATTCTTACCGCAGTCTTCTCACCAAGTGCATCAGCTAGAACAATTTTACGATCACCCTGGTCGTACAATCATGTTCATTAAACAATTCAATCCACCTTCGCTGCCTCATATCAAAATCCTTCCAAGTAATGGATATTGAAGACTTTTTGGATTCGTAAAAATCTTGCATTCTTACCAAATATAATGTCTTCATAACTTCACAGCAAGAATGGTAATCATGACTTCCAAATCACCAGTAGGGTAATTCATTTCATGAGGTTCCTTTTGTCGTGAAACGTATGTAATCACCCTAACATTTGCATCAACATGCATCCAATACCATTCAAGAAACATCACTAAAAATTTATAATTACCACTATTCTCTAGGAATACTAAATTACGTGCATGAGTGGGGAAATGCTTCAGTTGTTGAATCATTTGCTCACAATTTCCTTCCCACTCATACATAACCTCTTTTCTCAACAATCTCGTCAATGACAAAGCAATGACTGAAAAATCTTTCACAACCATCCGAGATAGTCTGGTAAGCTAAGAAATTCCGAATCTCAATTGCGGCTCGTGGTTATTCCAATTTCTCAATTCCTGCTGCCTTTTAAGGATTCACTTGAATACCTTCAGCAGATATAGCAAATCTTAGAATGCCACTTGATTCATTTAACTTTAGCATTTGCTAAACTTAGCATACAACCAACGTTCTAACAATCTTTACTTCACCGACTTAATATGTTTACATGCTCTGCTCTGGCTCAGAATGTACCAGAATATCGTCCATGAAAATGATAACAATTTATCAAGGCATTCCTGGAATACTTCATCCATCAACTTATGAAACAGTATGAGTATCCGCATAGCATCACCAAAATTTATAAAGACTATAACAAGTCCAGAAAACAATCTTAGGATCAACGTCGCTCAAAATCTTCAATTGGTAATGGACAGACCTCAAGTCGATCTTTGAAATTACACAAATACCTCTGAGCTGATTCATTAAACATCAGTACACCATCATGGATAACGGTTCTCAATCGTTACCTGATTCCATGGTCTATAATCAATGGATAGTCTTTAAAGTCCATTTTCTTCTTCACCAACGAACTGGGCTCCTCAAAAGTGTTGTATTAGGTTGAATGAAACTTTTATCAACCAATTCTTTCAACTAAATTTCCAATTCTCTTAACTCATCATGAACTAATCTCTAACATAAAATTTTATACCTGGAAACAAATCGATATTGATCTTCACATTCTGCCTGAAGGCAATCCAGGTAAACTTTCAGGGAAAACATTGAAAAAGTGTCCAATCCCTTTTACATTTTTCATATTAGTAGGAGCAACATTATGTAGTACCGCATAAGATGAGTACCCTTGTAACCTTCTGATAACAATCTCTTTGCTCTCACAGCAATGTTAACGGCCTAACTCAATCCACTTTGCCTGCCCACCAAAGTAATCTCTGATCAATCAAATCGATGGAAAGTAACTAAGTTCCCGTAGTAATCCATCTTGTCATGATTTAACGCCATTAAACTGTGCCTAAAATCACTTTCAGTTCCTCGATATCCCACAAAATAAAATTCACTGGTATAACTTTAACTTTCACCTTTATTGAACACCTTGAATAACACCAACTCATGTAGGTAACCTACTTGTTTACTTGCTTAACAGATCCAACAAATAAATTATAAATATTACGGTCTGCGGCCCGCAATACAGATAAATCACTGTTGTCTCGATAAGTAAGCAACAATTCCTGAAGATGTTACATTTCCATCTTACTCCACACAGGGATATTTACATATAAACACCTCAATCATGCTCCATCATCACTTTCTTTGGCAACATCATCCATAATACGAAATACATCAGCCAGAGTCAACTAGAATGACTTGTACGGCTGATTCTCTAGCTCAACTATTTATGCTAGCATATTAGCCGGAGTTACCTATAGTAACCTGTACGACTTACTCCTCAATTCCTCATGTGTCAGCCGGATCCACCTTTCGTGGTCTGTTCGGCTGAACATTCAACTTATCAAACATCTTGACACCCACAGTTCATATAACCCAAACTAATGATCCAAACACCTGCTGAACTGATATTGGTGGTATCAAGGAAACTGTCGGGTAATAACTAATTCTAGGGACAATTCATAACTCTATATCCCTTCTGTCTATACAAACACATTCACTGATTCCACACTTTCCAAAGTGTTTAGTCTTGTACCTGCTGCACAAGGTACATTTCCCTTACTCGAGTCACCTTGACTCTGAATCTGGAATTTCCAGTAAATCTATCACTTTGACTTTGACCAATGGCATTAAAACCTCAGTTGGAAGAATTAGCTCTAGCTTCACTTCTCTTGAAGCTCTGAATCTTTCTATATTCTTGATATGACGAATCATTAACTTTATCGTCCTCTGTTGATTCCCATTCTTTTATCATTCTTCTTTACTCTCGCTGAACATGTTCTCAGAGTCCTCAAGGCTCAACAACATCTTGTATACTCCTGGTAAGAATTACAATGGATAGTGGTCACCCAAAGTACCACTGCCTTATGCCACCTAGCCTAAAACAATATAACACTTCAATCAAAATAGCAGCAATATTCGAATGGGACGAGGCCAGTCTGAGAACTTTCTATAATACTCATTGATCGTCAGTTTTCCTTGTCTCACATTTGCAAATTCTTGCTTTCTACCATCATAAGATGCCGAAGGAATAATTCTTTTCTTTAAACAAGTCCTTAAACAATTCTCAATCGGCTATTTCCTTCAGTGACAACAAATTATACTGCTGTTTCCACCAGGATACAAGTTCATAACTCAAACCAGGTAGTCGTCTCAACCCTTCTGTCAAAAGGAAGATTCCTTTGACTTGCATAATCTAAAACATCTTTTCCAATTGGTTAATCCATTACTTTGCTCCCTCAGGTTCATCATTTCATAAGGTGATTCAAATTCAACTCATAACCCATCTTAAAATGTCCCTTTCAGATAATATACTGAATCACCAAAATAATAGTTTCCCCTAATAGCTAAATCAGGGAGACTAAATTCCTCTAACTACGTGGTTTGCTACGAGGCGGTGTAGTTTTGACAGAATTCACTAGAACTTCTCAAGATGTCCAAGATTGAAACTAGGCTCTGATACCAACTGACACACCCCGTCCCGAAGGAGGGCATGCTGGCCGTCACGTGAGAGTGACGTAACCATTTACACAGTTCGGAAGTTTTAAAATATACAACTTCTAGGATGAACCACCCGAAGGTGAGTTCTCATTTGGTCCATTCTGTCAGAACACCGTTGAATTTCCTCGTAGTCACCACACCTTTGCAATTCTTGAACCTGGAGGGGCGCAAAACAAAGTTGAGTGGGTCAGCAAAACAATTTTTTTCCAAATCCAAACACTTCTCAAAACTTTGTAACCCCTCTCCGTAAAACCTGTATAATTTCCCAGAAAATAAACATATATACGTATGTATAGATATGCCAGTCATGCTCCAAAATATGCCATTCATGCTTGAGAATATGCCACATCAGAATCTCATAATAAATGTAAATGCTCAAGCATAACTCATATCAATATCATATAATCTGGCAGCCGGGAGTCACCTAACGTGACCTGTACGGCTGCATATAGAGCTCAAATCTCAAACTCAATAACTGAATCTGCACACGAGTCGGAACCACCTAACGTGGTCTGTACGACAGGCTGGGTGTAATATATATATGTATGCTCTAGTGCTACGATCACGTGAAGCTGGGTGATAAATCGCGGGTCACCTACAAGTCGGAACCACCTAATGTGGTCTGTACGACAGGCTTGCACCTAACTTGGATCCAAGGCGAGCATGCGGTGCTGGTGAACATACACGTGAAGGCTGTGCCCTGGCCTCGGGCGGGAGCACTAACACCGGGGGTGCAGATTATGAGCTCTCTAAGCATCTCAAGCTACTACTGAATACAAACATGAATACCACTTACCTGGCACTTACCTGTGCGTCCACAGCACCAAATACACATATATAAATGTATGCCGCTACTAATGCATGTGATGATAGTATTTCAAATGTAGCTTACCTGGGCCTCCTCAGCACCATGCAACAGTATGCATAATTATGGTAATGCACATATTAAAATATGATGCATATATGACAGGATATTTAATTCGTATTTCTTTTAAAATACGTTTTTTGGGAAATACGTCAAGCATACGTATATATATATACTGAAAAGTAACTGCCCACTCACTGATCACATCGACGTCTCGTAGGTCCCTAAGCCTCCCCTAGATTGGTTACATTCTTCTTCTGTATAATTTTCACCTATACAAACAGTAACCAACTTGACGTTATTTAACGCACATACACCAAACATTCGTCCATAACTTTCTCATACGTTGCTCAATTTGGGTGTATGAATATACCACGGTGATCTACACGACGTCACGAACACGTGACAATTTTCAGAACTCAATTTGGAGCTCTCACGCGCCCTGTTCACGCGCTGCCCACGCGCGCGTCTTCTTCCTCGCGTCGCCGGACTGGTTTCGCCGGAGGTGGGTGTTTTGCCGGAATTTCTGGGTAAACTTCAAAGTGTCATAACTTCTTCATTTCTTAACCATTTTCGACGTACTATATATCAAAATGAAGGTATTGACGAGACGAACACATCCATACCTGCCTTGACCTCTAACTCAGTGTGGATTCACCAGAAAAAGCCCCGAAAGCTTCGGCCAAACTTTGAACTTGTCGTTCTCCGTGTTCCTACGTCCATTTTTCACGTAATTTATACCAAAATGAAGCCCTAATCATAATATACCATGTTGGACTAGTTTTAGGGCCTAAAAACAACGGAATCAAACTTTTCCAAAAATACGAAAATTCGGCCGAACTTACAGTTCGTGATCCCGACGTCCAAATCCTTCAAACGAAGCACTCCGAGCTTCCTTAGGACCTCACCAAGCTTCATACAAGCTTCAAAATCCCAAAAAACATCAAGTTTTACGTGTGCATGAACAGTGCACACGCACAGTGAAATTGAAATCCATGTTTTCCGAAGTGAAACTCACCTGAAATTGGTACCATCGTGTTCGTGTGGTCTTCAGGAGTACAATGGTGGTCTTAGATCCTTCGTTGGTATAGTTTTAGGGTGGTTTGTGGGTGGTCCGTGTGAGTTCGAAGGAGAGAGAGAACTGACAGAGAATGAGAGATTTGTGAGGGAGGAGAGAGAGAGACAAGATGCAGAAATGGGGGAGAGATTTGAGGGATGTGGGATCCTACTCAATCCCCAAATCATCAAGTTATAACATATAAACCTAGTTCTAAGTCTTAAATTTAAGTCCCTAAAACTAATGAATATTCCAATTAACATTAGTTTAGGAACTTCAGGTAAAAACCAATGCCAACTTTACGCCCCTTAGTCCCGTTTAAGGGCATCTTCGTAACTTCACGTCCTCGGAATTAAAAATTTCGGGACGGGTTGTGACAACTACTATTGATTATCATTAATTTTTAAGGACCAGATTAAGGAGTTATGTCAATGTCACGAATTATTTTGGCTAAAAAGTCTTTAATTTATTTGATTGTTAAATTTAAGGGTATTTGTGTCTATTTTGATGGAATTTTGGATATATTTGAAAGATTTTATAAAAAGTGACATTTTTGAAATTAAGGGTTAATTTTTGGCTATATTTGATAAATACTCTTATTTGAGTTGTTCTATAATCATACCACAACATGTTTGATGAAAGTTCGGCAAAACGATTGATTGTGGCATTAATTATTCCTATACGTTCAAAAAGTTTCTCCATCTTGGAAACTTGTGTGAATCCTCGCATAATTTCGTGCTGGTTTGATACTGAGGTGCTTTTATAAAAAGTGGGTATCAAAAAAAGTTGAGCTAAAAAGGGTGTTTGGTAAACACTTAAAAACAGCTTATTTTCACGGTTTTGAGTGAAAAAAAAGCTAAAAATGTGAAGTAACAAAAATGAGCTTATTCACACAGCACAGCAAAAACAGTTTTTTCTTTTTTTTCAAAGCACAGCAATACCAAACCAGCCCTTCACCTTATGAGTCCTAGTAATTTTTCAATTCCACCACCTTCATTGATGATCAACTCTGCTTCATGCCTTCTGTGTCTGTGCCTTCTTCTCTTAGCCATCATCAAAATCTTTCACAAACTATGGTGGACTCCGATTCGAGTACGGAAACTCATATCTTCAAGGAATCAAAGGCCCTCCTTACAGACTTATCCATGGAAAAACCAAAAAAAAAAAAAAATGCAGATAGCAAAACAAAGATACAACTTATCCGAGAAAAAGAGGTCAATGACTATATATCTGAAGAAGTTAGTAGGAAGTTTGAAAAATGGACAAAATTGAGAAAGTTGGCAAACCCCATGCCTTGTAAGGAAAGAGCTTAGTTAAAAGTAAGTTAATTGTTCGTCCCAGCACTACTTCCTGGTGTGGTGATTCTTTGTTTGTTAAATTGATAATATATTATTGTACTACTCTCAAAATTATTTTAGGTAGTAAATTAAAATACCTCTATGACATAAAATACTTTTATTTATGAAAATCCCAGAATATATGTGCACCCATTACAACATAATTGGTCTTCTATAGTGCCCAAATAGCTTCGTAAACGGTTATTCACGACATGAACCCTCAAGCAGTAAAAGCCCCCGTCATAAAATATGTTTTGTCAAATACGACTTACTTTAGTAGTCGTGAATAATTTAAGCAAAACACGTCGTAAATGCTCTTCAAGGCGTGCCTTAATTGGTATTATATACGGCGTTAATGGAGTGTCATAATACTGCAAAAATAATTACGATATAACTACGTGCCGTAATTTATATTTGATACGGCATTTGTTGATGTCGTAATACTGTGAAGGCAATTACGGCATACATTGTACATTGTAAAAGAAGGTTACCATCAACAATTATTGTTGATTTTACATGCCGTACTTTACATTTATTTTTATTTTTAATAATTCATTTTAGATGGACCTCACTTCATAACATCTAAATTAATATTGTAAGGAATACAATAGAAAGATAACAATAATTATCATAAACACATTAAACTCCAAATACTTAGATTAGTAAAAATTGTCAATTACAGTACAATTGGAAGTTTACAAAAAATTTGAATTGCTTTGTTCTTCTTACAACTGATACACATCCTAAAGTTAACAGAGGAGCCTTATGATGAATACAAGGCAACATCATACCAAAAAGCAATCACCCAAGCACACCCCCCATTCCATAGAGCAACCAATTTGATCACAAAAGAGAACCATACCAACAGAAAAAAAAGATGTTCCTTAAGAAACGCTGAGCTAATTCTCAAATCTGTAGGACCATAATATATATAACTAGTAAGTGATAGAAAAAAACCAATAAATATAACTAAAACAGAAATTGATATAAATTTAGTGAACCATCACGACCAAAATTAGTACCTTTTACTCAAGAGCTAGTCAAAGGAGATGGATTCGATTGACCATGTGATTTGTACTAAGAAGTACATTGTCGAGAAGAAAAAAAACTCACGTGTTGGTTGAGTTAAGTTTATCCCACATAGAAGTATCTCAAGGACCCAACTTTCCAATGATTTGCAAGTGGCACAAAATGTACCAAATTTTGAGGATATGCGCATGCAATTTCAGCAAGTGCAACAACTTCTCTAGTCCTTGTCCAATTTAGTAATTTGTACTTAGTCCCTTGAGGTTTGGGAGAATTATGATTTAGATTACCAAAAGAGGCATCAAGGTTGGAAGATTTAGCTTGAGGCTTGGCTAATTTAGCTTTAGGCTTGGAAGAAGTAGCATGATGGTTTGCTGAAGTAGCATGGTGATTGGCCGAATCATTTGGTAAGTTTCCAGATCCTTGATGATTTGTGCTAACACAAGAAGACTGCCATTAAAGTATACCATAATCTATGAATTTGGTGTTAATTTAATATTTAATAATAAAGTGTAGGAAAAATGTACTTATCAAGTTACCATTTTTCTCCATCTGTCCAACTAGTAGAGAATGGACACTATTTCTCAAATCTTCCCACTCTTTTTCCAGTATAATAACCCTCTCACAATTATATGTTTGAACACTCACTTGTGAAGGTGTTGCACCAAACCCAAGTCCCTTTACTCTACCTTTACATTTGGGTCCAAGTGCTTTGGCAAGAGCATCATTCTTAACAGAATACTTATCAACATCTGTTACATTCTTATTTGCTTTTTGAATTTTTCTTCTAAGATGAAAAAGAAAAATGTTAACTTATAAAATAAAGACTATAATACTAATAAAATTGAGTATAAATTGTTGCATTCATTATCGCTGCATTTGCAACCTATTCGTTTTAAAATTCACCAGATTTCCTTGTATGCCCACGAATCCATACATCTCCCCTTGTTATTACATCAGGTGATTCACTTTCTCTTATCAAAGTCATTAGAAATTAAAAGACAAGCACTAAGAGAGAATATTGGATCATGATCATTATACAACAGCACCACTCACAATTATGTTAAAAAGTAAAATATGATTAACAAAAATAAAAACTGTAGTTTCCCATCTTATCTTTAAGGCGAGCATAGCCTTTATGACTCATTATGTGTTGCATAGTTTGTTTTACCCTCATTTTCTTGAATCTCTCACTTATCTGCTATATATCTAGAATTTATTCAATATAATTGTTATGGATTGGAAATACTGAAAATAGAATGGATATATTTGAAAAAAAAAAAAGAAATACTATTACCTTATATTTTGGACCCAAACATTTCTTAACGAAACTCCGTCATTGTACCAAACTCACATTATTAGGCTTGAGTTGCTTTGTAGCACGCTTAAAACCAATTTGCTCTCCTCGTTTCTAGCCTTCCTTTAGCATTTTGCATTTATAATCTCATCAATGCTTTGAAATCTTTTGTAATGACAGTCATCAACAACAAATTTATTCTAAAACATTAACTTATTGAAACTGATAGAGAACTAATTTAACATGGGAAAAAAAAAACATAATATAAGGTTTTTATATTACCTGAACATGCTCCCACAATTGATGCTTAAAGTCATCAACAAATTCTTTCCGTGCATCTATTGTAATGGGAACCAACTCCGTTGCCGTGACACCAAGGAAAGAAGCATACTTAGTTGCATTTTTCCCAAATGGTTGGCCTCGATGATTGAAGTCAACTAGGAGCTTTTCCCCTTTGTTAAGATATTGCAAGTTAGCCCGACCCCTAGGTTTCCTTTTTCCTTCATTATTCTTAGACTCACCAACCTTGCCTTTGCCTTTTACCGTGGATGCTTATTTAGTGGAAGGTGAATTATTATCATCACCTCCTTCATTGTCAAGTGTGGATGCTATGTTAGGTGGAGGATTAGAAGCTCCCTCTTGTATTCGTAAATTACTACCTTGTCTTGCCTATAAGACAACAGCAACAATAACAGCTATCTATTTCTTTGATCGCTTGGCACCCTATTTTGATGACTATATAAGAATGTAAATGAAGCAAATAAAAAAAAAAAAAAAAAGTGAGAACACTTTATACAATTACATGAGGTTAAAAAAAGAAAAGAAAAGAAAAGAAATTGGTAGAGTGGGTCAACTTACTTCACCAGACATATTCACTTTTCTGCAGACTTCCAAAAAATAAATTTCAACCTGTGAACCACAAACATTAATGTAATGATCATAAGTACCATCTCCTAATTTGTATCCTTAAAATCATGAAAAAGATAGCTATCCAAGTGCACATTCAACCTGTGAACCAAACATTAATGTAATCATCATAAGTATCTCCTAATTTGTATCCTCAAAATCATGAAAAGGATAGCTATTGTCACCTAAATGCACGTCAAGTCTTGTTACATCTATAGTATGAACAATGTACAAGCACTCTCATCTCATCAAAATTATCAAAATCATAAAATCCCCTTACCGGTGCATCTAGTACAACATACCAATTTGATTCATCAAATACTCTCCAATAAAATACTTTCGTAGCTTGAGAAGCTAAAATAAATGGATTATTTATAAATTGATGTAGGCCTTGATGGAGATTAACCAATGTGAATCCCCCTTTAGCTTTGACACCATTGGTTATGTTTGCCCAATCATAGTATATATGCACTTTAAACACGTGATAGTCAAGCAAGATTATATCATTTATAACCCCATAATAAGTAACTTTTCCAATGGCTTGAGATGTGTCTTTGCACTAGATCGACATAGTGTGTCTGCTTCCAAGGATGCACTATTATCTTGTGTACTTCGGTCAACATCTCTTCTGTGGAAGCGATTTCCATTGATGATATAGCTAGAGTAAGACATTACATCTCTCGAAGGCCCATATGCAAACCACTTCACTGTAGTTGACATACCACCAGTATTGCCCAACTTGACTTTTCTTTCTAATCAGTCACTAAAAGTTGATACATGTTGTCTTTGTAAAAGGCTTTCATTATTCAAATTGTGCTTTAATGAAAAGGGTTTGGACCAACTTTTTCTTAACCAAAAACCATGTTAAAGTTTTATTTAATAAGAAGGGCTTAAAATTTAATTTAAAAGGACAAATAATCAGACTCACCTAAAAATAATTGTGACAGTGGTGCCCACACCTCCCCATAGGTTTTTGACATCTTTCACGCCTATGTGTGTGCTATCCATGCACCAACACCTATTTTTTTTCTCTCTTTTTTTTTCCCCCATGTAGTAGCTTCTTGTGGAGCCCACTTCTTTCTCTCCCTCACTCTCCCCTTTCTTACATCATCCCCTCTCCCTAGTCCCTAATTGACAAAGAAGTGGTTTTTTTTTTCTTTTTTATTTTGTGGGGCATCTTTTAAGCTGTCCCCTCCCCACATCTCTCTCCCTCGCATCACTTCATCTCTCTACACAACCAACTTCTTGTTTGTTTTCCCTATACATGGCCAAGTTTGAAATTTGAATTGTCTTCCCGTTACTTTATCATGAAAGACTTGAGTAAATACTGGTATTATCACTATTTCTTAAGTTGAACACTATCTATTTCTTAAACTCAACACCGACTATTTCTAGAAATGAACTACTTCACTATTTCTTAAATTAAATACTGGTCCTAGAATTATTTCTTAAACTGAAAAATTGACTATTCCTTAAACTGAAAATGGACTATTTCCTAAACTAAACACTGACTATTTCTAGAATTGAACATGGGTACTATCACTATTTCTTATACTGAGTATTTTTAATAGGAAAAACTAATGAAAAGGGCTTCAAATTTTTGTATTTTAACAAAAAACCATCTACTAACTTTATTTAATGTTAAGGACAAAAGAATAAAAAAAAAAAAATAAACATAAAAAAACACAACTTGTGTTGGGCGTGCATACCATCCCCCCTTTCCACACTCCTCTTTTTCCTCTAGTTATCAGCTATCATTAAGAGATTTATTTATTTTTTCTTAGAATAAGAAAAAGACTTCAAATTGAATTACATTCCTCAGTTTTATTTTTGTGGTGTTGTTTTCCAATAATAGTCAAGATGACAAGAGATTTTTCAATGTGCCTGGAATACTGGGTGGTGCACCACGTGTCTCTATACAAGTGGTGCACCACGTGTCTCTATACAAGTGGTGAGATTCTTATATTAAAAAATTGATAACATAAAAAATAAAATTTCCCATCATTTACATAATAATACGTGGTGTATCACTTGTGTTACGGGTACAAGGAAAATTTTCTCCAAGATGATACCCAAGCTTAATAAATGGGAGGGAGAGCTACATTAAATTATTGTAGGCATGTAAAAAATGTGAGGGAATTTTAATTTGGTAATTAAAAACAGATTTTTAAATATAATTACTGAGAACATAATCTTCTCATGGTTTTGATCTAAAGGATTACTTCTGGGTTCATCGTTTTCGGTGCAATGGGTGCTTTTACAGGACAAAAAAAAGTCTAAGTTTCAAACCTTATGAAACTGAACCAAGAATTAGACATTATTTATAAAACTTGACCAATAAGTAGACACTATTTATGAAACTGGACTAATAAGTAAACAGTATTTATGAAACTGGACCAATAAGTAGACACTATTTATGAAATGAAACCAAGAATTAAGCAATATTTCTTAAACTAAACCAATAGGTGAAAACTATTTATGAAACTGGATCAAGAACTAGACACTATTTATTGAAGTGGACTAATAACTAGGCACTATTTATGAAATCAGACTAAGAAAGAGACACTATTTATGAAACTGTATCAATTACTATACACAATTTATGAAACTGGATCTAATAACTTGGCACTATTTAAGAAACATGACTAAGAACGAGACACTATTTATGAAAGTGGACCAAGAGCTAGGCACTATTTATGAAATTGGACTAATAAATTGTGTATTACCGTTTAATTTCATAAATAGTGTTCAGTTTCATAAATAGTTTCTGTGATGGAAGCACGGGTCCCGTGCGTCAGATCTTTTTTCTTAATTTTTTTTATATATTAAGATTGTATCATTTTCATTAAAATTTAAGTTCTTTTGTCATTTTATTAAAATTTAAGAGTTTTTCATTAATATTTAGGGTAAATTACAAAAAACTACCTCAACTATTGGTCTCACGACACTTTCATACCTCATCTTTTAAAAATAACAATGTCATACCTCATCTTACGAATTTGTGCCAATATCAAACATCCGTCAGTTTTTCTGTTACTTTTTCTGTTAAATGCTGATGTGGCTAGAGATGAGACCCACTCACTAATCCAATTGAATTAAAAAATAAAAAAAATATAATTTTAATAATTAAAAATTAAAAAAAATTAAAAATTAAAAAAGTAAAAAAAATAAAAAAATGGCCTAAGGGATCTGGCCTTCCCTTCCACCTACATCAACCCTTTTTCACCCAAATTTTAAATTAAATCCTTTTACCAGTCTCCTCCAACCTTCCTCCATCGACGATGACCGCAATTTCTTCCCCCATCCCCTCTCTCTCTCTAAAATCGCCTCCCCGACTCACAAGTCAATTCCGTCAAGGACCTTCGTGAGCACCACTCCAAAAACCCTCGCCTGCAATCTGAAACCGTTTGTAGGGTTTGTATAGACGACAACGACAAAGAGGCCTGAGCTCACGGCATTGATCACAAGTGTCTTGAGATTTCAAAATTGGGGAAAACAGAGAAAATGAGATGGATTAGGATCTGCAGGTACATCAGTCAATCATCCCCTTTCCGAAGCATTTCCGGCGACACTGCATTGACCTACCAACGGGGACCAGCGAAGTAGCAGTAGTCAAAGAGAAAGACGACGACGGCGATGAAGACATGTGGGTGGTTGAAGGGTGCGAATGAAGCTCGCATGTGTCTGAGATCAGAATTAGGACGACTGGTTGTGCGGGAAGTTGAGGATCGCTTTGGCGCCCCGAAGCTTGAACGCTGCTTGATCGTAAGCATTGGCTACTTCAATTGCCATGTCGAAGGTCCCCAGCCAGACCCGAAAGCCTCTGTGGTTCGAATCCTGGATCTCTGCTGCATATTTGCCCCACGGTCTTTGTCAGGCCCCTCGGTAGTGCTTCTTCTTCTCTTCGTTTAAACTCACTTTTTGAACCGCCGTCGACTTCATGGCAGCTTGGTCCGAGTTGGTGAACTCGATCCACGCAGTTTTGTTGGGAAGCGAGATTGTGAGTACAGGCTTTCAGACCGGGTTGGCGGGTTTAAGTTGCATGGAGGGCGGGGAGAGGTGGGTCTGGGGGGGAGATGTTGGCCTAGGTGGGGAGATGTTGGCGTGGGTGGGGAAGGGGTCGGGGGTTGTAGGGAAGAGGAAGGAGAGGGGATTTGGGTTGTGGGGAAGGGGAAGGGGTCAGGGAAAATGGGTGTTTGGGTTTATTTTTATTTTTATTTTTATTTTTATTTTAAATAGTAAAATATTTTTTTTAATTTTTTATTAATTTTTTAATAGAAAGTGGGACCCGAATCAAGCCACGTCAGCACTTAACTGAGAAATTCACGGCCAAGCTAACGGAAAGTATAACATTGGACCAAATTCTAAAGATGTGGTATGACATTGTCAATTTTAAAAGATGAGGTATGAAAGTATCGTGAGACCAATAGTTGAGGTAGTTTTTTGTCATTTACCCTAATATTTAATTATTTTTCATTAAATAAAGTTATAGTATGATTTTTTGTTAAAATAAACTTAGCCCAAACCCTTTTCATGAAAGCTCCCTTTTAATATGCATAAAACAAAAACACAATTTCAGGACTCTCTGTGATTGACTAATGTTACATGGCAAAGCTCTTTTTGTTGGAAGTATGCCCACAAAGCCACTCATTTGATGTAATAGCTTTTTGGAATACTTATTGTGTTAAACTTTTAATAGAGGGCAAAGCTTATTGTTAATCACTATTTATAGTATCTTGTGTTTAAGCAATAAGGGAATCCAAGGAATGTATTTGATCTAAGAGACAAGTGATTTAAGTTAGTTAAATTAACGAGACCTTTCTCTTATGTTCATTCCTAAAACGTTCCTAGCCATAGGATTGCCAATTGGGCATTGACAATCCGCTAAGGTTAGTATGTGTTATGTCGACTCAAGCGTGAGTATGAACTAGTCTCAAGTCATTTGGTGTTGGACACTAAGGCAAACACATAGGTGCTCAAAAGAGTAATCGAGTACACTGAACAACGATCAAACGAGAGTTCGAACATACATGTCATGTGAGAACTCAATAGTTGCAATATGCAAAGTAGTCCTTTGACCTGAGGCATCATTGATGTCTAATGGTTAGGTCCTTGATCTTTGATTATGTCAACGGCATTCCATTGGAGTGTCCACGGCATTGTTGGGGTCAAGCTATCTAGTCATGTAGGCATATGAATGTACAACAAGGGATCTCTAACCTTCCATGATGGAAGGAGAATACTCTAAGATATGATTCGAGAGTCTTTGGCCAAAGCATATGAATATGACTAAGGAAGGTGTTCCAAATCTTATTCAATTGAATCATATAGAGAAGTATCACATTGGATAGTAGACATGAAACAAACTATCACTTAAACAATGTGATTAAGAGTATTGTATTAGAGAAGGACCGTATTGCATTGTAGTTGTAACTGGATAGGTTCTCCAACCACTTCTACTTAGCTTGGGTAACCATGACATGCTGCTAGGCGTCACCCATGGTTTGTGGAAGCCCTAAAGATTAGCAAACACTAATTTTAAGGGAGAATTGAAATGTGGTTTCAATTCACAATCGATCGTTAAGAGTAACATCGCCCACTACCTCGCTAATTGGAACCTAATGGATCGTACACCGAGTAAGGATATAAGTGAAGAAATTATATGAAATGGATAAGCAATTAAATGGTTTAATTGAAGAATGGTCAAGATTAATTAAATAGTTAATTAATTATACGAAACGTTCGTATTAGGCGTTTAAGTTAGTTTTGGGCTTCGGGGCGCAAAAACGTTTTGGTCCACAAGGCCCATTATGTTTAAGTTGTATGACAACTAAAACAAAATGGGCAATTAAGCCCAATAACAACATATGGCCGGCCATAAGGGTGGAGGGTAGTGAACTTGGCTTAATTGCAAGTTTGCCACTCCATTGTGAGGTGGTATAAATACATCTTTATAACCATTTCATCCCAAGGGTTTTTCTAATAGAATTTGGGTGAAACCTATTCTCTCAATTTCTACAAAGAGGCCGGCCACCTTAGGGGAAGAAAATCTAGCAATCTTTCTTCCCTAAGTCATCCATTTCATCTTCACACAACATCTTTGGTGTGGAGACTTAGAGACACCAAACTTTTGGTGTTTTGGAGAACAAATCCTCAAATCCTCAAAGAAGAAAAAGGAGCACTAAAAGGGAGGAAATCACAAGGAAGATCCAAGGAGCAAGGAGGTGACTTGAAGGCCCTCCACTTGGGTGAATCCCTTGTGCAATCAAGGATGAGCTTCAAGGGTAAAGAATCTCTAAATTCTTATTCTCTTTAATATTGTTAAAGAGTCTTATGGTTCACCATATACTAGGCTTTGAAAGTCATGGGTTTTATGAATTGTTTTTGAATGCATGCCTACTTTAAAGTGTTATTAGTATGCCTATGTATTCAAATGTTCATGCATGTTCTTAGCTAGGACAAAATTTTTCCTACAAGTGGTATCAAGAGCCTAGGCCTAGTTTATGGTGGATCCTTTTGGGTTTTGTAATTTTTCATAATATGTGATTTAAATGTTGTAAATGTTACAAGCTTTGTTCTTGCTTTGAATATAAATTTTGTTTGAAAATTTAGCATCTCAAATGTTGTAGATGTAGTTCATTAAAGCATGAATAATGGAACTAAAAGTTGGTGCCAAGTGTTTTGGGATTTTCGGCCAAATCCAAAGGGTGATTTTTTGGGTTCATGTTAGGCTTGTTAAAATGGTTTTAAAGTGCTTTTTTGGAACCCCTAAGTACCCTAGGATAATAACCCTCATTTGAGTTGTGAAAATTTGAGTTTTTGGTGAAAGAAAACATCCATGGAGCTATTATGAGTTTTCATGTATGTTCTTCATATTTCTTGAAGTTCTTATCAAGAACAAAAAGTTTTGAAGTTTTGATTCAAAAGTTTTATGTTTTACATAAAGTTTTGATTATTAGTTGATGGGTGATGATTATTGGTGAGAAATGATTAAATGGCTTTAATTATGTCAAAGATATATTTTTGAATATTAGTTGATGGATGATGATTGTTGGTAAGAAATGATTAAATGATTTTAATTATATCAAAGATATATTTTCTTTTCAAACCATCCCCACCATCTTTAATCTCACCCACCAAAATCCACTTACAAAATTCTTTTTATCAAAAAATCTCTATGATACTATCCTTGGCCGGCCACCCCTCTAGTGGGGTGCTTTTGTGCAATTAAATAAAGTTTTGATACTTTTGTGCATTTGTATTTTGGCCCAAAAGTTTGTGTTTTTGCAAAATGGCCCAAATAAAATGAGAACAAAAATTGTTTTGTCTCTTTAATGAGAATTGGATTTTCATTATATTTAGTTCCATTTAAATCAATTCTATGGATCCAAAAACCAATTGTTTAAAGTTGCTTTCTTAGTTAATTTAGTTAATTAAGAAAAGGGTGATTATGAACCAAAGGCCTCGATAATTGAGCTATGTGATTGGCCGATTTACATTATGAATGCTTGGGTTTTAAGTAATGTAGATTTGAATGTAATTTGATTAATTCAAGTTATTGTAATGGGCATAAGTCCTTCAATTTGTTGTAAAGGGCATAAGCCCATTATTTGTGTTGTAAAAGGGCATAAGCCCTTCTTATTATTTCATGTATTCCTCTTTGTTTATATGTATGCAAATTGGAATAGTTGGGTCCAACGCCCAATAGGAAATAACGGTTTAATTGGATTAAACGCGTAACTAAAATCAACAACTATCTACCTTAAACCCAAGGTCCAACACAAGGCTCGTGTTGGATCAAATCAAACGGTTCATAATCATCCTAAAACCTAATATGACTATATAGTCCATATGAGGATGCAATGCGTTCGTTAGTAGTTCCATATAGTCTCGCTTGTTTCAACGAAACAGTGGGAGTATTATATGCTACTAAATCATATTAACTTGGACCAATAGTTGTGATAGGCCCATGTTCTTTTAATATGATTAAAATGTTTTTGATGTAGCCCAACACTACTCCCTCAAATAAAATGGATATTAAGTTGATAAGCGAGAGATGCTTTGAACATCTCTTCGTAGGCCTTCCACCGTGGTGGGCTCCAATCGTTTGTGACTTGTACACCGGCTTCACCCTATCATGGGGGAGTACAAAGTGCATGCTTACACTCAGGAGGAGTCCATAAACATATGATGAGGTAAGTGTAGGCAACGAGGATAGCCAACATCGTATCATCGTGAGGTTATTCTTGAACCCCTACACGAACTAAGCATGGTGGGAATAACTTAACTAAGTGCAATGGTGCCAACATCGTATCATCGTGAGGCAACATTCTCTAGAGGCCAAATAAGATGGGTAATTACAAACGTTGTAAATGAGTAAAGCGTTATTCTCTCATCATTATTTTTGCTAACCAACATCGTATCATCGTGAGGTGGGCTTGGTAATGGTGAGTCTCCCATGCCCCGCTAAGAGTTCAATATAACTCTCGAATTCCATTGAGGGATATGGAGTTTGCCAAAAATAGTGGGTGGTACTATTTGATTCAAGACCCAATCAAGTAGTTAATCAACAATCTAATACGATTTCTGTTATGTTATGTAGTTAACGACATGCCTAAAATACTACCCACCATTATACTTGACAAAATGGCCTAAGACTTTTTCCTTGCATATCTCTCGGATGATTTCACTAAGTTTATTGTAAACTATAAAGTGAATAGATTCGATCATACTTTTAACGAGATGATTGACATGTGCTGTAAATTTGAAAAATGTTTCAAAAAGGACAGTGGGAGTGAGAATGCAAAAACAAGGAAGAGGTTACATAAGAAGAAGGCAAAGAAATCCAAAGGAACATGCTTTCATTGTGGAAAGGATGAACGTTGGAAGAAGAAATACAGGGTGCGCATTGCGAGCCTTATGACACGAACTTTTGAAGAGACTATTTCGGTCATAGAAAGTGCTTTTACAGTGAGCTCCAATTCCTGGATATTTGATTCAGGCGCTAGTCAACATATCTGTAATACGATGCAGGGACTAGTAGGGAGCAAGACACTACGCAATGGGGAGATGGTTGTGCGAGTTGGGAACGGCGCTAAAATCTCTGCAAAAGCAATAGGCACCTACATGCTTAACCTACCCTCTGGGGAAGTCCTGGAACTTAAAAATTGTTTATATTTTCCTTCATGTATAAAGAATTTGATTTCTATCTCTAAGCTTTTACGAGATGGGCACTCAGTATTGTTTGACAAAATGAGTTGCACTTTATACTTGAACGGTCGTATTATCTCTCATGGTAATATGATAGAGGGACTTTTTCACCTAGAGACGAATAGTGGGATGCACTGTATTGAAAGCGGGAATACCTCAAAACCCAAAAGGGCTAGAGAAGAAGTTAACCAAGAAAGGATGTGGCATCTTAAACTTGGACATGTGAACCTTGAAAAGATTCGCAAGATGTCGAAAGACGGATATGTCCGCCCATTAGGTAATGACCAGATGGGTACTTGTGAATGCTGTTTGAAAGGGAAGATGACCAAATCTCCATTCACTGGGAAAGGAGAGCGTGCCACTGAAATTCTAGGGTTAATCCACACTGACGTATGTGGACCTATGTCTACTACGTCGAGAGGAGGTTTCTCCTACTATATCACATTCACCGACGATCACACTCGGTTTGGCTATGTGTATCTTATGAAGTACAAGTCAGAATCCTTTGAAAGGTTCAAAGAATTCAAGAATGAAGTTGAGAAGCAAACTGGGAAACAGATAAAAATCCTAAGATCAGATCGAGGGGGTGAATATCTGAGTAATGAATTCCTAGATTATCTCAAAGAGTGTGGAATAAAATCACAGTGGACTCCACCGGGAACTCCACAACTTAATGGAGTTTCTGAAAGGAGAAATCGAACCTTGATGAACATGGTTCGTTCTATGATGAGTTCCGCTGATCTGCCAGTAACATTCTGGGGATATGCTCTACATACAGCAGCTTACTTGCTTAATAGAGTACCTTCCAAATCAGTTTCACAAACGCCCTATGAGATATGGCATAGTAGAAAGCCAAGTCTTAATCACATTAAGATTTGGGGTTGTGAAGCATATGTCAAGAAGCTTGAAGCTACTAAGCTTGAAGCGAGATCAGAAAGGTGCTATTTTGTGGGATATCCTAGAGAAACTATGGGATATGAGTTCTACCATCCTGACGACCAGAAAGTCTTTGTCGCCAGAACTGCTAAGTTTCTAGAGGACGAATTTGTTCTCAAAGAAACTATAAGTAAAACGATGGAAATTAATGAGATTAATGATGAACCACAAACAAGCACACGACATGTTGACAACCCTGTTCCTGAACCCCTAGCTCCACGTAGATCTGAACGGGTCAATAAGCCACCTAGAAGGTATGGCTTAGACAATGACTTTGCGGAATTGCACCTTCTAGGTGACAATGACACAAAGGAAGACCCTAGAGACTACACTGAAGCAATGTCCGACATTGATTCAAAGAGATGGCAAGAGGCCATGAAATCCGAGATGGATTCCATGTATCAAAATCAAGTCTGGACTCTTGTAGACCCTCCAGAAGGTATAGTACCTGTTGGAAACAAATGGATCTTCAAGAGGAAAATAGGCGTTGATGGGAACGTGGAGACTTATAAGGCTAGACTAGTAGCCAAGGGTTACAGGCAAAGAGAAGGGATTGACTATGAAGAAACCTTTTCTCCTGTAGCCATGATTAAGTCTATTCGGATTTTGCTTGCTATAGCTGCGTACCATGATTATGAAATCTGGCAAATGGACGTGAAGACAGCCTTTCTGAACGGCTACCTAGAGGAAGAGCTTTATATGGCTCAACCCGAAGGTTTCGTGTCCAAGTCTGAAAAGACTAAGGTATGCAAGCTTCAAAGGTCCATTTATGGACTTAAGCAAGCCTCCAGGAGCTGGAACATTCGTTTTGATACTGAAATCAAATCGTTTGGTTTTACTCAAAACGAAGACGACAATTGTGTTTATCAAAAAGTCGTTGGGGAAGCAGTTGTATTCCTAGTGTTATATGTAGATGACATATTACTATTCGGGAATGACACTGCAGTACTTTCTTCTGTAAAAGTGTGGTTGTCCAAAACCTTCCACATGAAAGATTTAGGAGATGCGTCTTATGTACTTGGGATAAAGCTCTATCGTGATAGATCCAGAAAATTAATTGGATTATCCCAATCTATGTACATTGATAAGGTGCTAAGTAGCTTCCAGATGGAACAATCTAAGAAAGGTATTCTTCCTGTAGGACATGGAATTCATCTTTCTAAGTCCATGGGACCTAAGACTCCTGAAGAGATACGGCATATGAATATGATTCCTTATGCTTCCGCCATAGGAAGTCTTATGTATGCCATGATATGCACAAGGCCTGATATCGCATATGCTGTGAGCATTACTAGTCGATATCAATCTAACCCAGGATCAGAACACTGGGCAGCTGTCAAGACGGTCCTTAAGTACTTAAGAAGAACTAAGGACATGTTCCTCGTTTATGGAGGAGCGACAGAGTTGCGAGTGGAAGGCTATACAGACGCAGATTTCCAATCTGACGTCGATGATAGAAGTTCCAACTCCGGATATGTATTCACTCTGAATGGTGGGGCTGTTAGCTGGAAAAGCAAGAAACAAAGTGTAATTGCTGATTCCACGACAGAGGCTGAATATGTCGCTGCAGCTGAAGCCGGCAAAGAAGCGTTTTGGATGAAGAAGTTCATCACAGAACTTGGAGTGGTTCCAACCATTACGTCACCAGTAACTTTGTACTGTGATAATAATGGGGCGATAGCTCAAGCCAAGGAACCCAGGGCACATCAAAAGAACAAGCATTTTGATAGGCGCTTTAATATCATTAGAAGATATGCTGCCGAGGGGAAAGTCAACATCCTCAAAGTTGCTTCAGCCGATAACGTAGCAGATCCACTAACGAAGCCAATGTCTCAAATCCAACTTGACCGTCATATGGAAAAGATGGGTATTAGATACATGGGAAGATGGCTTTGAGTGCAAGTGGGAGATTGTTGGAAGTATGCCCACAAAGCCACTCATTTGATGTAATAGCTTTTTGGAATACTTATTGTGTTAAACTTTTAATAGAGGGCAAAGCTTATTGTTAATCACTATTTATAGTATCTTGTGTTTAAGCAATAAGGGAATCCAAGGAATGTATTTGATCTAAGAGACAAGTGATTTAAGTTAGTTAAATTAACGAGACCTTTCTCTTATGTTCATTCCTAAAACGTTCCTAGCCATAGGATTGCCAATTGGGCATTGACAATCCGCTAAGGTTAGTATGTGTTATGTCGACTCAAGCGTGAGTATGAACTAGTCTCAAGTCATTTGGTGTTGGACACTAAGGCAAACACATAGGTGCTCAAAAGAGTAATCGAGTACACTGAACAACGATCAAACGAGAGTTCGAACATACATGTCATGTGAGAACTCAATAGTTGCAATATGCAAAGTAGTCCTTTGACCTGAGGCATCATTGATGTCTAATGGTTAGGTCCTTGATCTTTGATTATGTCAACGGCATTCCATTGGAGTGTCCACGGCATTGTTGGGGTCAAGCTATCTAGTCATGTAGGCATATGAATGTACAACAAGGGATCTCTAACCTTCCATGATGGAAGGAGAATACTCTAAGATATGATTCGAGAGTCTTTGGCCAAAGCATATGAATATGACTAAGGAAGGTGTTCCAAATCTTATTCAATTGAATCATATAGAGAAGTATCACATTGGATAGTAGACATGAAACAAACTATCACTTAAACAATGTGATTAAGAGTATTGTATTAGAGAAGGACCGTATTGCATTGTAGTTGTAACTGGATAGGTTCTCCAACCACTTCTACTTAGCTTGGGTAACCATGACATGCTGCTAGGCGTCACCCATGGTTTGTGGAAGCCCTAAAGATTAGCAAACACTAATTTTAAGGGAGAATTGAAATGTGGTTTCAATTCACAATCGATCGTTAAGAGTAACATCGCCCACTACCTCGCTAATTGGAACCTAATGGATCGTACACCGAGTAAGGATATAAGTGAAGAAATTATATGAAATGGATAAGCAATTAAATGGTTTAATTGAAGAATGGTCAAGATTAATTAAATAGTTAATTAATTATACGAAACGTTCGTATTAGGCGTTTAAGTTAGTTTTGGGCTTCGGGGCGCAAAAACGTTTTGGTCCACAAGGCCCATTATGTTTAAGTTGTATGACAACTAAAACAAAATGGGCAATTAAGCCCAATAACAACATATGGCCGGCCATAAGGGTGGAGGGTAGTGAACTTGGCTTAATTGCAAGTTTGCCACTCCATTGTGAGGTGGTATAAATACATCTTTATAACCATTTCATCCCAAGGGTTTTTCTAATAGAATTTGGGTGAAACCTATTCTCTCAATTTCTACAAAGAGGCCGGCCACCTTAGGGGAAGAAAATCTAGCAATCTTTCTTCCCTAAGTCATCCATTTCATCTTCACACAACATCTTTGGTGTGGAGACTTAGAGACACCAAACTTTTGGTGTTTTGGAGAACAAATCCTCAAATCCTCAAAGAAGAAAAAGGAGCACTAAAAGGGAGGAAATCACAAGGAAGATCCAAGGAGCAAGGAGGTGACTTGAAGGCCCTCCACTTGGGTGAATCCCTTGTGCAATCAAGGATGAGCTTCAAGGGTAAAGAATCTCTAAATTCTTATTCTCTTTAATATTGTTAAAGAGTCTTATGGTTCACCATATACTAGGCTTTGAAAGTCATGGGTTTTATGAATTGTTTTTGAATGCATGCCTACTTTAAAGTGTTATTAGTATGCCTATGTATTCAAATGTTCATGCATGTTCTTAGCTAGGACAAAATTTTTCCTTCACTTTTCTGGTAAGAATCATTTGCATTCATATAGGATTTGTTTTCCCTATTAAAGATTGATTTGGTGTGGGATTTTAGAAGTCTATACAAATTTGCATAGTCTTAAAAAAGGAAGAGGTTTAAATAAGGAAAATCACTTTGTATATTAGGTAAAAGAGTTAACCTAGTATATAAAGGGCTGTGCTCGGAGTTTTACAAGACACCTTTTACACTCTAATCAAAATCGCGATATTGTTTTACAAGGTCAAGGGGGAGAGACAAAAGGCTGTTAGGTTCTTAGATTTATCTAGGTAATAGTTTGAGAGCATAACACATCATTCATTCATCATGGAACTTTGTGTAAGCCTTTCCTGTGAGGAAGATCATCAACCTGCGTGAATCGGTATTCATCCAAGAGAAGGTGAAGATGGTGTGTTCAACAAGACAAGAGTATTTGATAAAGCTTCTTTTGTGGTGTAAGAAAGTATCAATTGAGCCTTGTACAAGTCCTTAAGTTTTTTAGTGAAATTGGCTGTGTGCCTTGTGGTTTTTCTCTCCTATGTGGAGAGTTTTTTTCCTCGTGCGAGATTTCGTACAAATACTTTATCTTTGTTTATTTTTCAGTTTGTTGTGTTTTGATTTCTGTTGTGAAGAATTAGGATTGAATCACATATCAATCTTGCATGTTGCATTTTAACATTGATCCATCCAGGTTTACAATTACGCTCTTCCCAAACTTTCTCTTATTTTCTACTTTTCCCTAGTCATTCTCCCAATCATTGAGTGCATGGGCAATTCCTACTTTTGTCGTCTCATACACACTCACTTAAGCTTGAAAGCCAATGCCTTGTCACCTTGATTTTGGTTTGAAAAACCACCAAGAATGTTCAAAATCTTGAAATTGTTTTCACAGTTTTGTGTTCTTGGTGTTCATAATGTTTTTGTTGTGTTCTTCATTTAATTTTGAATTTGGGTGTTAATCTTTGTTTAAGTTTTAGTGTTTCCTAGAATCACACCATGCCAGACAAACTAGGAAACCACACCAACAAAAGAGCAAAAGTTGACAAAAGGGGATGAGGACATCCTTTTTGAATAAACATCAATTTTTAGTTTTCTTTTGCAATTTTAAAAAAGTTGCTCAACTTTGTTGTGTTTGTAGTTTGGCCCAAAACTTTTCAATATTTGCAATTTAACCCTACCTCACTAGAAGAACAAAATATTTTGATTACAATTAGACCCATATGTACTAAATCCAATTGTTTATGTTGCATTCCAATTCAATTATTTAATGTGATTAAGTAGTTAGTAGATTGTTGACTATTAACTTGTGCCTTAAAATGATAAGTGATCTATGAGATTGAACATTAATTTAGAGAGTTTGAACCATGAAAATGTGTTTTAATTATCAATTCAATTGGACGACAATACGTGAGACGTTAATTCAAAGAGTTTTGAATCATGGGAATGTCTTTCATTTAAGTTATTGACATGAATATGTTAAATAAGTAAGTTCAATGTAATCATCATTAGCAATAAAGAAAAAGTAATTTTTATTAAGAAACTTAAGGGAGTGTAGTCCATGGAATTAAAAAGTGAAAAAACAAAATACAATTATTTATAGAGAAACAAATTTCAGGCATGAAGTATTATTTTCTTCGCCCTACATTTGCAAAAATCTGCTCTTGAGGTGTATGATGTGTTCAATAGTGAACTTAATTCTCCAAAAAAGTTACGCCGTGTCAGTATTGGATCTCGTTCCACTTGAATACCATATATTGACACCCAATCTTAATGCCCACGGAAACCCTATTTAAGATCAGAAGCTTCTACATGAAAACTTAAAAATGGCCTACAGTTATGGTAGAAGAAGATCCATATAATTCCTTCAAATTTAAATAAAGCAAGCAGATGCTAAACCATTGGGTTTGATGGGTTGTACTAATCTAGTATAGACAAGAGAGGAGTGCAGACCAACAAACTTGACGATCGAGCTAGTAGCCTTTTGTTTACGCTTTCTTTGATTGCCAATATTGTTAGATTCCTAAATTCGACTAAACTTTCTTAAAGTATAAATTAAAATGTTTTCATAGCAATAGATACTTTTGTAATTTAAGAATGTTCCTAGTTTCATTGCTTATATTATCATTTGGATTTGGAATAACACTCTTGTCAACTATCCATGTTAACATAAATTCCTAGACCAACCTCATAGTCCTATTTTCCTACCCACCATTAAAATGTTAAAAAATTAAAGGGTTTTTATCACAAATGGCCCATGAAATTGACTCAACTCATCAAGATGGTCCTTGAAATTGATAATCGATCAATGTAGTCCCTGAAAATAAGTGTTGAAAATCAATGTGGTCCATCCTTCATAATTCTTTTTAAAACTCTGTTATGTGCTGATGTGACACATAAGTGGATCCTACTAGACTAATTAATATTACCAAGTGGCTTTGAAATACTTTAAAATAATAATAAAAAAAAAAAAAACAGAAGCCGAATGAGGAACTGTATGCCTGATATCCAGAAGCCCAAAGCCCCTAATATTGCATCCACTACACAATGAAGCAGCACATCCCCAAAATTCAAAAATTAAATCGAAAATGTAATAAAATAAATTGTTGGAATACGCATCCCAACCTCCATGAGTATGTTGATGCCGCCGATGATCAGAGGGTACCTGGGCTCTAGCTTGTGCCGGTCGAACCTGTGCCTGACCTGAAAAGGCGAAAGATTGGACAAAGTGGCGGAAGTTTGAGCTTGGTCGACCTCGAAGGCCGTGCTCACAGAGGCACAAACGATGAGTCTGCTTCTGTGATTACTCAGATGGGAGAGGAAGAAGATGATGAACAATCATTTTTTTTTTACCCTTTTGTTTTTTTTTTAAGTTTTTAATTATATAAATAATTATATTACTATTTAAATATTTTAAATCCACATAGTAATATTTAATTATATTTGTAGAATTCAGTTATGTATCACATCAACACATAACATAATTTTTTTTATGGAATTGTAACGGAAGGATCACATTGATTTGCGACACCAATTTTCAAGTACTACATTGATTGATTTTCGATTTCAATGACCATCTTGATAAGGTGGGTTAATTTCAGAGACCATTTGTGATAAAAATCTAAAATTAAAATATTGTTGTAAAAATTGTGGGAATTGAATGCCCACATGGTTTAGTCAAAAGTGAAAAAGTAGGATGACTAAAAATGGTGGTATTGTCAGATTTTGTTATTGTTGGATGACATGGTTTTCAACTTGTATGGCAACGCTTTCAACATACCTTAATTTTCCTTTTAGACTTCTGCACATAAATGATTTTATATAAAAAGCATGCAGTCTATGATCAAACAACACACAAGATCAAGAGTGAAAGCAATAGTATCAATATCTCTCCCCTCTCTTTATCTGCATCTTTTGTGTGATATAGTTACAAAAATAAACAGTATGATACATTGCACCTGTTTCACTTTTAACTCTTACAAAGATTATCTCTCTTTCACTTTTACCTATTTATAACAAAATACTATTTCTTCGCCCACTATTATTTTTAGAATAAGTTTTAATATATATCTCAATTATATATTTAATTTTCGAAAGAAGAATTAAAAAAATTTACCGCCATCCTCCTCTGTTTCTTTCGAATCAGATTTTGACGAACTCCAGTTGAGTTTCAATGATGTCGAATATGGTTTCAAAGAAACCCAACTCACTGCAACCCTCCCAATTCGTTTATGACATATCCCAGGTCAAAACCTAAGAGCCTTTGCAGGAAATCCCTAACCCCACTTGAGCTTCGAATAGGGGTTTAAAAAGTGAGTGAGAAAATAGAACAACAAGGTGAGTTTAGCGGCCGGGTTTAGCATAAAAGAACGTGAAAATCCAGTTATAATACCAAAGTTGATAACACTATGATTGCCAACGATCCATCTAATTTCTTTAACAAGGATTCAGGATTTTAAAATACCTTGATAGGCGACATAACGTGTAGGCTTTTCATTTCCTTGTCTACAAGACTTTTGTCCGAGGATGTTAATTTATATGGTATATTACCCAAACTGCTATCATATCACTCATTCATATTGAACTTATGCTGAACTTACTGGAATTTGGTTCCACATTAGAAGAGCGTGGAGTGAGAAACATGAATAAACATTACCCTTGTATTCTTGTTTTTATTATTATCCTGTATTGGCCAAAGTAGTAGTTTATACAAGTTTCTTGAAATACTTTTGAATTGCCCTTCACCATTGCAAGGGAAGGGATTATTATTATTATTATTATTTTTAAATGAGGATTAGTTGTGGTACTCATTTGACATCGAATTTCAACGATCCGAATTGTCTATTTTGTAAGTCTCGATTCATAGATCTATTGTCACAGCTCGTCCCGAATTATTTTTATCGATGGCATGAACTGACTAAATTGCCCTTGAGCGTGTTGGTGGTGGTATGTGTTATTGGGCTAAGGATTTGGACCAATTAAAATCTTTCCTAAGTGTTTGGACCCATTTAGGACTTAAGCTTTTGTTTGTTTTGGTTGGTAGCCCAAACTAGGACCACACACACACACTCCCATACAACCCATTGACCCTTATCTTTCTCTTTCTCTTGGATTTTTCTGAAAGTCCGTACAACTGTACGGACAAACCTCAAACCAGACCATTTCTTCACGGATCGACGTCGAGGAGCCTGCTTTTGTGTTCCTTGTGATCTTAGGAACCAATCCATACCTTTCATTGGACGTGAAGCCTTGGTTTTCCAGAGAAACCAAGAACCCCGATTTTGAGCACTGTTCATGTGATCGTAATTGTGGACTTTTCAAGGAGTTTTGAGGTCCTAGGAAGCTTTAGAACATCTTCACGAAGCTCAGGGAAGAAAGTTGGAGTGTTTTGGACGTCGGGAAGCTTAGTTTGACGAGTTTCAAATTTTGGCCAGATTATCGAGGTTTCTTCGGCAAGATCCCGTGAATTTCAGGGCTTGAAAGTGGTAAAAATGTGTTGTACTCACTCTAAGCTTAATTTTGAGACAAATTTCATGAATTTTGGTTAAGAAATTAAGAAGATATGAAGTTTTAAAGTTTTTTCCGGAAACCGGCGAAAATTCAAGTTGTAGACGGAGGCGCTAACGGCGGCGACCGGCGAGGCTAGTCGGAGAAGGAGAAGAATATTCCGTCAAAGTTGATGAAATATTCTAACGGCGTCAGGTAACGTCATTAATTTCTATTAGGGTTTTAACGGAATATTCCAAACGGCAGTTAAGTTTCTGTCAGGGTTGGTGGCGCTTGGGGGTGCGTCTGGCCTTGCCCTTGCCAGCGCGTGGGTGGTCCAAAAATTATTTTAAAAATATAGGGATATTCATGAGAAGTTATTAGCTAGTTTCGGTTGTATGCTTTAATTAACGTTTATTTAGTTATTTTGCATATAGGTGAGACCTATCCAGAGGATGAGCGCCATCAATCGAGGCTCGGGGGCTACGACCCTTCAACATACCAGTGAGTGGGCTTTTGGTTTTCCGTATATACCTATATACTTGAGATATTTCCTAGAAAATGAAATTGAATGATTATACATTTTGAAATGCCATGCAAAGTATCTGCCTATTTTATTTATGCATTAGTAGTTGCATATATTTATGATTAGTGTTGCGGATGCACAGGTAAGTGCCAGGTAAGTTCATAAATTAAAGATATGAGATTGTTTAAGTTGTGCAAGATATGATGTGATGCACTGAGAGCTCATAAACCTACACCCCGATGTTAGTTCTCCCGCCTAGAGTTAGGGCACAGTCCTTCACGTGACGTTCACCTCCCGCACCATATGCTCACCTTGGATCCAAGTTAGGTACACATGCTTGTCGTACAGACCATTATAGGTGGTTTTGACTCGTCGGTGACCCGCGATCATTCGCACAATCTTCACGTGATTGTAGCACTAGAGCATATTTATTTTACACATAATCTTCTCGTATAGACCACTTTAGGTGGTTCCAACTCGTATGCAGGATTTGATATGGTTGAGATTGGTTATGAGCTATAGACTAAGCCATGCAGGTCACGGTAGGTGGATCCGGCTGATATGATATCTGGCATTGATATATTTTAACTGGATTACTTATGGCATGGTATATTTCTATGGATTTTCATCCTGAGCATGATTTTTGATCTAGCATATATTATGTTTTCTGGGAATTATACAGGTTTTACGGCGAAGGGTTAGAACTTTTGAGAAATGAAATGATTTTGAAAAGCTTTGTTTTTGCCCACTCACACTTTCTGTTTTGCGCCCCTCCAGGTTTAAGGTAGAAGTGCTTTGGTGGCTCACAGGGATTTCGACGATGGTTCTGATAGAACATCAAAAATTTAGGATCACCCTTGGGTGTTATATAATTAGTACTTGTCCAGTCAGACTGCACTTAGGCTATTTATGCTCTGATTGTGTATTTCACACTTAATCTCGCACTAGCACCTTATTTTAGCTAGTACTTTTAGTAGTTTGGTTTTTATTCACTCGTATTTCTCTATATCATTATTGCTTCCGCACTATGCACATGGTTACGTCACTTTCACGTGACGGCCACCACGCCCTGATTTAGGTCGGGGTGTGTCATCTATGAACATCCTTGCAATAATTTATTTGAGGGACACTTTGTGATGCTAATTTCGTAATTTTTTTCAATGATCCGAACCATGTGTACTTTAATACATCATTCATAGATCATTCTCGTAAAAATATAGACAAATCCAAGATGACTAAGACATCCAATTATGGTAAAGAAAATTGACGAATACTGTATTTCAAAGAAACACTATTATGACTACCATTCAATCCAACAGTCAAATGATTTCGGATTTGAGTGATTTTGGGTAAATGTGATACTTGAATGAAGGCCTAAAAATGAATGGTTGGATCATTGAAATATGGTGCAAAGTGTGTCATACAAAAATAAAATCCCTTAAATAAGTTTAGGGTAAATTACACTTTACCACCTCAGGTTTGAGGTCTATAGAAACCTCATACAACATCTTCAAAACATTTCACTTTCATACCTCAAGTACTATTTTATTTCAATATAATACATCTGTTACATTTTCCATTCATTGATCCGTTAAGAGCTGACGTGGCTGCCAAATTTGTGCCATGTGGCAATCTTTTATTTTTTATATTTTTTTATGAATTTAAAATATAATAATTTACTCAAAAAAAAAAAAAAGCAAACCTGAAACCCATTCCACTTCCCTTTAACCCCTAACCCAAACCCTAAATGTCACATCTCGGACCGAGCCCCCACCACATCCCGGGCTCGACTCCACTGTAGCACGATATTATCCGCTTTGGGCTCCGACCACGCCCTCACGGTTTTGTTTATGGGAACTCACACAAGAACTTCCCAGTGGGTCGCCCATCATGGGATTGCTCTCGCGCGTTACTCACTTAACTTCGGAGTTCCTACGAAACCCGAAGCCAATGAGCTCCCAAAAGATCTCATGCTAGGTAAAGATGGGAATATCCATATAAGGCTTACAGGATCCACTCCCCTGGGCAATGTGGGACGTTACAATCCACTCCCCTCAGGGGCCCGACGTCCTCGTTGGCACACTTCCGGCCAGGGATTGGCTCTGATACCAAAATTGTCACATCTCGGCTTGGGCCCCCACCACATCCCGGGCTCGACTCCATCGTAGCACAATATTGTCTGCTTTAGGCCGCGACCACGCCAAAAACTGACACACCCCGACCCGGAATGTCCACTAGAACTCCTAATCGAGCTGTGTTATCTGACACCTGGAAGGTGGCAAAGCCATAGAATGTGATAATGTGTAAATTGTGAATAAATTTAAAACTAAAAGTTCCTATATACACAAGTGCGCGGTGAGCAGGTATGGACCCATTTCACACGTGATACAGAGCATAAGAAAAGTAAAATGAGGTAAGATAATAATTATACCAACATAAGGAGCCACCTGAACTGGGAGTGCCACAAGTCCTCATCGATATGGAACTTTGCTACTAGAACCGAGAGGGGTGCAAAATAGAAAGTGTGAGTGGGCAAACAAAGATTTTCAAAATCATTTCAATTATCAAAGGTAGTAACTTACTACCCCTCGTTGTAAAACCTGTATAGTTTCCAAAAAATCATACTACATAGAAGTATGAAATCAAATGTATACTAATAGTAAATCCAGAAATATACCACTACTCAGCATCTCATTAGCAATATAAAATAATCATGTGCTTAATAACCCATACTAGCACGTAAGCTGGAATCACTTATGGTGACTTGTACAACTACACCCATATCTCATCAATCAATGCTAGCACATAAGTCGGAGTCACTTATAGCGACCTGTACGACTTATCAATATCTTATCAATCAATGCTAGCACATAAGTCGGAGTCACCTATAGTGACCTGTACGACTTATCCTTGAAAAGTAATATGTCAGCAGGATCCACCTCTTGTAGCCTGTACGGCTGAACCCATAACTCATCACATATCCCTACACACGGGTTGGAACCACCTCTAGTGGTCTGTACAACAGGACTGGGTGTAAATAAGTACGCTCAGTGCTACGATCATGTGAAGACTGTGCGAATAATCGCGGGTCACCTACAAGTCGAAACCACCTATAGTGGTTTGTATGACAGGACCGTGCATCTACCTTGGATCGAAGGTGAGCGTAAGGTGCGGGAGGTGAACATCACGTGAAGGATTGTGCCCTGACCACGGGCGGGAGCACTAACATCGGGGTGCAGGTTTATGAGCTCTAACTGTATCTATTGTAACATATACGACTCATGGGCAACCTGTATGATAGTGTTAGAGTTGCTTATCATTGCAACCTGTACGACAAGGTCGAAGTTGCCTTGAACATACACGTAGTCATGCCATAACTCCATCATTTCAACTAATACCATAAACTCACCTGAACTTACCTGGGTGTCCTGCGTTCACCTTTGCACTTCAAAGCGTTCACAATAATTATGTGCAGGTAATATACATGTGGATATACCATGATGCAATCTAATACTCAACCATGACATCGCATTTTCAATTATATACATACATATATATATATATATATATATATAATATGGCATAAAAATGCATAAGCTGTAACGCCCTACTCCCGAACTATTTATTTTTGGGAATAATTATCAGTAACAAGCCTAACTAGACACTAGTTTAATTAACTATCATTACTTACGTTTCCTTACTTCAAATTCTTGATTCTTCACACATTGATTTATGACCAACATTTAACCACCAAATCATAAGGTTAAATCTCACATTTTCCACCAATGTCCCTCACATTACTCAATTCCCTAAATAAGGATATTGTCTCAATTATTTAATCTCACTTCTTGTATGGCTGCATCTAACGTCTCGTTAGACTGCCTACGTACCCTAAACAGGAATCAAGCCATTTGTAGTTCACATTAGTACTTCAAAGCATTCACAGTAATCATAAGCAATAATCAATTTATAAACGTTTCTGGAATTATCAATCATACACACACACACACACACACACACACACACACACAATAGAAAGGAAAAGGCCCACTCACCTAAGGTCCGCGCTATGACTCCCTAGCACGCATATTGAGACATCATGAACCAATGTCGCCTAGAACAATTATCAAATCACATCTCAAAGTTCTTACCGATAGAATACATAATTTACATAAAACACATCCCTATGTAATTCATTTCGGAAGATCCGTACTTCAGATTTCCAAATCTGTAACTTCCAAATGTCCACATTAAGCTTCTAGAACAACATCCTCAAGTTTCAGAACGATCCAACGGTCGGATTTCCGCCAATTGCCAAAATTAAGTGGCAGCCGACATTTTATTTTACAAACTTACAAATCCCATTCGGGAAGATCCGCCAATTCCTAATATCCTTAAATATTACGTACTATCAAGTACTAAGGTTTGGTGATGATCTAACAGTCGAATCGTCAATTCATGTAAGAACCCCGTGATAGCCAACTAGGTGGTCAACTACAAAACTACATTAAAACATCATAATTTCACTAAACGGATGCCAATTATGAAACCAAAGCATCCAATTTAGCCTAGGAAGGACAAGTGGGGTCTTGGCCCATGTGCTGCCACACGCGCCGCCGCGCATGGTGGTCGGCCACCACGGTTTGCCGGAAAATTCCACTATTTCTAAAAGTTCTCAAATTTCACAAAAATGAAGATCTCAAAGAGGGGAACAACTTCTTACCTACCACGAAGTCCAAAAGTGGGCGAAAGATGGTCAATTTCGCCCACAAAGCCGATGGATGCCTAAAGCTTCCCGATGTCAATTCGTCGTCAACGGTGGTCCAACGAGGTCAAGGTTGGTCAGGATTTGCTCCTAGGATGATGGACTACAAAGCCCAAGTGGTGGCATCGGCCATCACTTTGCTGATTTGCCGGAAATTTGAAAAGAGTGGAATGAGAGGGGAATGAGATCTTCAAGATGGTGGTGGTGACATCGAAAATCTCCATCGGAGTTGGCCAGAATCGGCCTTGGAAAATGGGAGGTCGTGGAGGTGTGGGTGACGGGGAAGCGGGGAGCTTTCTCCTTTCTTCTTTTTCTTCTTCTTCTTCTTCTCTCTGATTGGCTGAAGGCTTTCCTTCCTTTTATGTGATTGGTCCTTTGTGCCTAAAATCTAATTGGGATTCTTCTTATTCTTCTTCTTCTCTCTCTCTCTGATTGGCTAAAGGCTTTCCTTCCTTTTATGTGATTGGTCCTGTGATTGGTCCTTTGTGCCTAAAATCTAATTGGGCTTCTTCCTTGAAGGAGTTAAATTAAATTACCAACTGAAATATAAATAACCAAATTCAAATATTCGTAACTATATCGTTATAATCCAGACTTGCGAACAGCTTTTGCCTATGTGTTCGTACCAACGAGTATTACACAAATACGTCAAAAGAATAAGTCATACGTTCCTCTAGACGATGGTCAAAGAAAGTCAAAACCTTCACCTCTAGGGCATTGGCCATAAATTCATTCTTTTAAAATTTATAAAATCGTAGAACTAAGGATGGGTTATCACACTAAATCCCAAGTCTTCTCTGATCCACTCTTCCCTCTTCACCTCCTCGACCCACTTCGTCTTCCCCACTTGAGCACCCCCTTCTCCCATCCCCTATCATCACCCACCCCTTGCCCACCCAAGCCACCCGTTCTCCAATCACCAACCCCGTCTAT
Organism: Pyrus communis; assembly: GCF_041283825.1. Taxonomy (NCBI): domain Eukaryota; kingdom Viridiplantae; phylum Streptophyta; class Magnoliopsida; order Rosales; family Rosaceae; genus Pyrus; species Pyrus communis. The sequence continues at coordinate 19,570,738 of NC_142565.1, forward strand.
CAGCCCCTGGATCTTCTCTGCCTTCACCTTTGACAACACACTACAGCCACCACGAAGCCTCGAGCTTCAGCAATCCTTGAGTTTAACACACTGCAATCACCACCAGAAGAAGATGAACACGAACCCAGAAACCCAGAAAAAGCAACTATCGGGCTCGTGCGGGGATGGAGTTGAGGTGGGAGTTGAGGAGGATGGAGGGGAAAGAAGGTTGGACATGGTGGCGGTGGAGAGCATTGGAGGTGGAGGGGTTTGGGCTTGGTGAAGGTGAGGGGATCAGGAAGGGAGGGAGAAGATGGGTTTCTGCATTCTGGGTTTATTTTTATTTATTTTTAATTATTTTTTTAATAATTTAAATAGGATAAATATTATTATATTTTAAATGCATAAAAAAAAAATTTTTTTACCACATGACACAAATTTGGCAACCACGTCCGTACAAATGTAGATACCATATTTGCCATGTCATCACTTAACGGTTTACTTAACAGATTTTTTAACGGATATATGAAATTGAAATCAAATGATAAGTAAATATATGAAATTGAATTGTTTTAAAGATGTTTTAAAGAAATAAAATCGATCCCAAATCCGAGGGGTAAAATGCAATTTACCCATAAGTTTATTTGCGATATTCTCAACGGAAGGGTTGATATGTCTACACATACCAACGAAATGTCCCAATCTGTATTTCTAAATAATATTTGACATCCACAAGAGATGGGCCACGACACAAGTTGGGAGGCAGTTGAGGCCTCTCTCGTGATTTAGTGCTCACTAGAAATTTAGCCCGCAGCCGCGGGAATGCCAACTTAATTATAAGCGTTGTATGTGTTAGAATGAGGAACTAAATGTGTTGTAACCATTGTGTGTAAACATGTAAAAAGTACTTACACAAAACAAGTACAAAGCATTCATAAAATGTATATAATAATTGTTGACAACTCTACATACATATAAATAGTTGTTCAAAATATAGCTGCTCCTATTTGATCGATGTACAAATTGACGTTAGCACGAAACTCATAATAAAAAAATGGAGGGAAGGAAAGAGGAAGATGGAGCTTTACAGGCGTGCAAACCCATGGTAAGCTTGGTGTGGCTCGTTGGAGTCGTGCAGATAGCTGTAAGCCTGCAATACTTTAGCAAATAAATTGATAATGCTTGTGCTCTGCTCTATTCTGTTCTTTCCCAAGTTGATCCTACAAACAAAAGCAGAGACAAAACTTAAAAACCGATGCCAATCAATGAAAGCTAAATAATCCCCATCCTAAATCTTTTACAAAACAAAGCAATAAGAAAATTTCAACACTAAATGTTTTTTCATACGAAAAACAAAACAATGAAATAAATTTCCACATTAGGCTTATTTCAGATATTTAACATCGTACTTTGAAATTTCTCCCACGGAATGAGACTACAGTGTTCATTGACGACCATTGTAAACAAAAGGTGGACAACTCTTTGACCATGTCATTAGACAGTTACAAAAGCTTACTTTCCATGGGCTTGTAACTTACAAATTCCAAACTCAATGTATCATTTGTGTGTCCTCAGCTTTCTTTGTGTAATCCAAAAAAACAAAAATGTGACTCTATGGCCTTCTTATAACACAAAAATATCCCTAATTAGAGCATGCCACACACCAACACATTGCTACTATATAAAATATTTTTCTCAGTGGCAAGTATTATACTCTCCTTTGGCCAAGTGGATATGAAATTGGTTGAGTATACTGTTCTAGCCAATTGGATCAATAAGCTCAAGTTTGCACTGTACAAAACCATAAGTACTCAAGACATCAAATCAAATCCTGCACTTTACAAATCACATATGGGCAAAATAATAGCTCTGAAGAAACTGAAAGAAGTAGAAGGCTTTAGAACATAAATATACCTGAGGTGCCGAAATATGGTGCTGAGGAAGTGTTTTCTTCTTATTTTGAGGGAAGAAGAACGCAGCTCTGAATTTGGACCCATTTTCTTATCCCATAGTTCCCATAACCCATAAATAATTTTAGTGTCGTTCAAATAACAAATACCCCAGATGAATTGAAAAACTGCAGAGATTAGTTTCATGAATACATAGTGAAGCCGAAAGCCATAGTTTATCTAAACAGAGGGTTTATTTAATCTAAAAAGAGGCAAAGACATACATACCAATCCTCCGAATGTTCTCTGCATGATGTTCTACTTCAAGAATGTACGACAGCTTCCCCTGCAGTACAAACTCCCACCCAAAGCACATGCCACCATGCTCTTCCTTGAACAAACAAAATAAATTATACGCAAGTAATGAGCCACTTTCTTTCGGCATCATAATTAATCTTTACTGTCATTCAATAATATACTACCACCGTGTTGACACATGTCAGAATCTAAATTACATCTGTTCTTATAAAAAATGTTTATAACATAAATTTCAATATGTCTGCTTACAATTTTTAAAGGGATTAGTGGGGATAAGATTAGGGATACGCTTTAGACATCAACCCCTTATGGATAGCCCTTCTTAATCCTTCAAGTGTAGTCTAGTCCTTCATATTAAGCATGGCCTAAATGCTGTAACAATCCGAGATAACTTGTATGGAAATGAACTGACAATGAAGGTGGGTATTTGTCTTTTGGGTGATCTCATGATGCAAACATATACTGCAGGATAGGTAGCTAAAGCTATTTATGCTTCGTTCACTTTTTAGTATCTATTTGTAAAGTGGGAAGTTCTTACCTCAAAGTTTGCCTTATATGTGACAGCTTTCTCCATGTTTGAAAGTTGAACCACTGAAATCAGAATCCCTCATATCTGCTGATGTTAAATTGACTCTTCTGCATCAGTCAGTTACATTGGTGTGAAAATGCAGATACTAATGACAAAATTAGTCTTGCTCTTTTCAAATCTAATACATTAGCTTTAGCAGGTCGTTCATTGTGGAGGGTAGCTGACAAATGCAACAAAGAAAAACTACAATTTGGGGGGGAAAAAAACATAACAAAAACCAAAATTTTGAGGAAAGAAAAATTGAAGTTTTTTTCTTATGTGAGGAACCATACCAGTATTTTATTCAATCAAGAGTTTTTCTCTGAGCTAAAAGTTGGGACTCCCACTTTTCAACTGAGAATGAAATAACAGAGAAAACGCACAAAATAAAAGGCCTAATTTCCAAATTATTTTAAAAAAATTTTAAAAATTAATTTGAATCAAACTGAAGAAAATAGGTCAAATTATGTAAATCCCAGTAAGTGGAAAAGGATATGGTGAGTGATTTTTACCTTGAAAACTCACATAGTTTGGAATGGATCATCAACAATCTCTGGAGACTCCACTGGATCCACTATGATATCATCCTCCATGGTTATGATTCAATTTCATTTAAGAAGCAAATCATCAAACACTTGGTGTCCAAAAAAAAATATGAATTTCATTTCAGAAGCAAAACACTTGGTGTGCATAAATAAAATGACACAATAATCTGAACAACCACTACAAATGGCAATGCCATTACAAAATAACGCACTTTTCTTTGGATCAAGAACTTAAAACAAAAAGCAATTTCATATTGTTCAACAAAAATCAGAAACCAGTAATTCACACACATTCACAGATCTTCAAAACAATTGGACAACTACAAATTAAACTAAGCAAATAAAAAATTTCTTGGAATTCAATCGAAATCAGCAGAAGATAAAAATTACGCAAAAGAAATGCACAATCTTGGCATTGGAATTGAAGTACCTGAAGTAGTGTAACTGGCCCGGCATCCACCATTTCAAAGTCCCCAAATCGGCTTTGAACTGCAAAACCCAAATCGAACAAAAACTAAGCAGAATGAGTAGGATTTAAAATGTTGAAAACAGCAAATGACAGAAGGTGGACCAGTAGCCCTACTATATTACCCTCAACATATGACATTGGATACAGCAATGCATAGGTGGAATGATCCAAATTTAGCACAACGACTTTCCTGCACACCAAAACAACAAATTGCCACTGTAAATATTTCACACAGATTCAAAAACCAAAATTGAAGTCATGGAAAAACTTGAAAACCCGGAATTCAGAGTAAAATTTTTACCTTCCGATGAGCTGGAGGAACTCAGACATGCCATTGCAATAAGTGGTCTTTCCTAACCCAGGCGGGGCCGATCACCACTTGCCCAAAAACCATTTTTGAGTTTTAACATCGGGCAGTAATAAACCCAACAAAGAAATCAGTCAGGTAAAACTAACATCTCAATTCAATTTTTCAATTGATTATTTAATTATGTAAATCTCACCTTCAATTGTTTTAAAATCACAAAAGCTGTTAACTATGTCATCTGATAATCAATAAATTTAAGAAAATTTAAAATGAACTCGATTCACTCCAAATGCTGATATTATATGTTCATATATATATTCACAACAACAAAAAATTCTGTTTTGAGTCCCTAGGATCAAAATAAAAACAAAAAACACTAATTCCAGTGCCTAGATATATAAACATCGCATAAAACACTCATTTGCAAACGAGGGGTAAACTCATATAAAGCTATACGTTTATATGGGTAGCAAATAAGCAGTACAGATGCAGGCACATCTATAAAGCTAAATCACAGATCGATTTCATAAGCATATTTTGCTCAAGCTTTTATAAAGGGAGACATGCAAAATCATACAGAAACATCCATTAGTAAACTGGACAATTTCAATATATATATGGAAGCATGCATGAAATCACAGAGAGAAAATAATAATACAACTTTACCTTTGAAGTGTTATTGCGTCAGGATTTGGGATGGAGATCCGACATGCACACATTTGGGATGAGAGAAATGGGGATTAAACCCAGAAGGTGGGATTCTCCGAAGAGCAAGGAAGAAGACGAAGAGAGAAAGAGGAGGGGGGGGTTTAAATGGGGAGAAGAAGAGAAGCGAGCTTCCCTTCCTAGTTGAGGTTCAAGCCCGTGGGAGAGGAGTTGCAGAGAAACTCTGTTCAGCTAGTACTAATTCAATTTACAGAAAAGGGGATTAGGGTTTTATGGAATCGGAACGGATAGACAGCACATGTTCTGGTTCGTGCAAAATCGGGAGAGAGAACTGGAGTTCGTGTAGCAAATGGAGGACTACCGCAAATGAAAAGCCGAGCTTTGTGAGAGAAAGAAGTGGAAACGGAAGGAAAATTCGAGATGTAGTGGAAGCGGAGCAGTCGACGATGATCGACACATTGGCAGCATGGACAAATACGTAAATTCACCGTGTCAAGGAAGAAAAAGAACAGGAAACAGAGAAGAAAATAAGGGCATTTCCGTCATTTCACTATTCATTAACAGTGCGTTTTAGTATATGTATATGTATTATTTCATCAGCTTCTTTGTTTCCTTTTACTTGTTCAACACTTAAATCCAACAGAGTTATTTTAATTAATTGAAATGGACATACTCTCCCCAGAATCGATGTCATTCAAGATGTCATGCAATTGGAAAATTCACTTACTGCAGCATAAAAAAATGGATAGAACTATGCTGCTGAACAAATCAGCAGCGGCTGCTTACAACCAATCACGGTTGGACATGTGAACAAGTTTATTAAAAAAATTAAAATTTGGACACGTATACAGCCGTGATTGATTGTAAGCAGTAATTGCTGCTGATCTTTCAACATCCAAGTCCAGTTCTAAAAAAAAATTTCCCATCGATTCCGTTTCTTAACTGGTGATTCCAATGTACTTGCCTATAACTTTCACTACGTATTCAATCCATGCATGCAACTTTCCTCCCTACTGCTCTGGGGTTCTGCTGATCAACTTGACTTTTGACGTACTCATTAAACTAAATATGCATTAGGAAATTAGAATTATATGCCTCATTTTAAACATTTTTAGATTAAACATTCATTCCTATAACCAAATTAATTGAGGACCGATAGACTTAAATTGTGACAACCCGTCCCGAATGTGTATATTATTTTATCCTCGAGAGCATGGAAATTTCTAATTTACCCCTGGACATTAGATGGTGTCGTGTGACATGGATTTTGGTTGTGGTCCAATTCATGTTTTCCTTAGTTTTTGGAACCAATTAGAACTTAGGTTTTATTTTTCTTTTGTTTTGGTTGGTGACCCATCTGGACCACACACACACACCACTCCCGTTGACTTTCTCTCCTCCCTCTCGATTTTTCTTCATTTTCCGTACAATTGTACGGTCAACAGGTGAACCAACCATTTCGTGCACAGATCGAGGCTGTGAAGGTGATATTTGTATTCTTTACGAGCCCAGGAACTCATTTATACCTTTGGATGGACGTGAAGACTTCGAAAGCTCGGGAACCAGGAAACCCCGATGTGGTGCATAGTGACTCCGTCGTAATCGCGGAGGTTTCGTTGAATTTTAAGGTTCTAGTGAGCCTTAAGACTGCTTCTTAAAGCTCAGGGAGGAATTTTTAAAGGTTTTGGACGTCGGGAAGCTCAGTTTTGGCAAGTTGCAGAGGTGGCTAGATTATCAGGAATTTTCCGGTGAGATTCTGTGAGTTTTAGGGCATAAAAGTGGTAAGGATATGTTCCTTTCATCCTAAGTTTCATTTTGGTTTAAATTTCATGGATTTTGGTGCTCAAATGAGTGAGATGTGACGATTAGAAGTTTTTCCAGAAACCAACAGTCGCAGAAGTCACTGGCGCTGGACTCCGGCAAACCAAGGAAGGAGAAGGGGAATATTCCGTCAACTTTGACGGAATATTACTAACGGCATTAGGTATATTTGACGGTATATTCCATGATTTAACGGAATATTCCCTAACGCCGTTAGGGTTTCCGTCCAGTGTGCCAGGCATGTGCCTGCGCGTGGTCGCGTGTGTGGCCGTGCCTTGGCCGGCGCATGAAGGTGCGTGGGACATCGGAAAACTTTTCTAAAATTATGGGGTTGTTCATGGGGTTGTGTAGGCCACGATGGTATATTCAAATACCTAAATTGAGCAAGGTATGAGAATTTATTACCTAGTTTTGTATATGTGCTTAAAAATAATGTTTAAATAGTTGTTTTGCATATAGGTGAGACTTTTCTAGAGGACGAGCACAGTCCAGCGAGACTCGGGGGCTATGACCCTTCCACATAACAATGAGTGGGCTTTTGGTTTTCAGTATATATATGCTTGGTATTTTTTCCTAGAAAATATGTTTAAATGGACTTGTGTTTTAAAATGCGATGCCAAATGTTTTATAATTAGAATATGCATTTAGTAGTTGCACATAATTATGTTTGACGCTACGGGCACTCAAGTAAGTTCCAGGTGAGTTTATAGATTGTGGATGTGAGTTGCATGATTATGCTGAGATGTATCTATAGCTCATAACCTGCACCCCGGAGTTAGTGCTCCCGCCTGTGGTCAAATGGGGTGGAACTAACAACAGCAGGCAGCAAAGCCGTCCATAGAATTTAAAGTGCGGAAGTAAAGCATATAAAAACAGAGTAGCATATCAATATATTGAATTAAAAAGAATTCAGGTTGATTGAAAAGAAACATCCATGGATGACTGATAATAACATGAAAAGAAAGGATTAAATTAATCATAGAAGATAATTCCATAAATGTAATGATGCAAATATATTTTGAAAATAAGTTTTATTGAAAACTTACTGCAATGCAGATTACAAACTGATGTTGCCTAATGGCAAATGAAACAAGTAAACAAGGTGGAGCTCGCAGGCATCCTGAATAATATATGTATTACAAGTGTTTGGAAAATAATCTCTGTCCCTTGTGGATAAGTAGAGAAATGATATTGAACTGAGCTTTTGAAGTTAAAAACTTATGCTTCTTCTGAAGATGAGTCCTTCTTATATAGAGCCAAGAGAATGATTGAGGCTTGGAAAAAAATAGATCCGGGAATCCCGCTGTCCTCTGAAGAAAGCTGGCAAAACTGGCTGAATGATGAAAGGTGATTGTGTAATCACGTTGTTTCTCTTCCAAAAGTTGGATAAATAGTGAAGATGCTTTGATTCTTTTACAAAAGTTAAAAGAATAGTGAAGATGCTTTGATTCTTTTACAAAAGCTAGATGAACAGTGACCTTTTTGTTTTTCACTATTGAAGAATAATGCCTTGTCTTTTGCGGAAGAGATGATAGCAGCTACTGCTGATGATGTTGTTAGGCTGACACAATCACATGGGCAAATAAAGCAGTTTCAATAATCGAACGGATCTTGTGCGTCTTGAAGGTCCACTTGATCAGCCCAATTGGCGGGAGGCTGAGACCCTGCATCAGAAGCGTCAGAGTCCGAGTCGGAACCTTTCTTTTTCTGTAGCATTGCTGCTTCAACCATGAGCTGTTGAGCCAAGTCCAGAAGCTGTGAGGACTTAGAAGGTTTTCCTTTGAGGGAAGATGACGGACTAATGTCTGATAGGGATTGAATTGGCTCCTGGGTTTTTAGCAACTCAGCAAATTGCTGATGAACTGGCAAAGCTTGTGAGGACGAAGTTGAAACTTTGATTGGCAGTGCCTGGGAAGATGCCTGGGGAAATTCCATTTTTACAAGATCAATAATTTTTTGGTGGTTGAATTTATCCCACCATTTTACCCATCGGGTTCTGTAAATACCACCAGTGTCTACTTCAAAGTTCCATTTGAGAATCCATGGGATCTTGTACTTGGCCATGAGCAGTGAAAAAATAGTAACTTTGTTGTCGAAATGACTTCTGTCAAAACTGGGCTGGAAGTTGTTTGTGAGTACATGACGAAGGTCATCTGGAATGATAGAAGAGCTTGGGCCATAGGAAGCCCACCAATCTGGAAACCATGCAGGAAACCGCAATCTGAAATTCTTATCAAAGGTTATGAACCATGAATGACTAAAGTCTTCTGTCTGGTGGAGGAAAATGTTGGTCCATGCTTGGATATAATCATAGTAATTGTAATTGTTGTTTGGGATGAGAACATGCTGAGTATGAAGGGGTTTTGTGTGATAAAGGGGAATTCCCCATTCGAGTTCGGTAAGGAATTTTCCAATATGGAGTGAATGATACAATATTTTGTTTTGATGAGTGGTACTGTAAATTGGCTTAATAGCAATGCTTTCTGTTTCTGAAAGGATAGCCTGGTAATATTTTAGGCTTTTATAGGATTCAGTTGGTAAGAAATGAAAATTGGGTGGAAGGAGTAATTTGGCAATGCGCTCTGGGGGTTGGTTTTTGTCAATGTGAAGAGGGATGCTAAAAAGCTTTTCTGAATTGGGATTTTGGACATATGGAGATGTTTTAGCATAGCTAGGTGTTTTAGGCTGTGAAGGTGTTGGAGAACGTACTGAAGAGTAAGGATCATAAGGGGTGGCTAAGGCCGTTTGGTAATTTGGTCGGATATTTCCTAATGTTGATCCTAAGGGAGTAAATCTGTTTGTAATGGCGAGGGCCGATGAAGAGTCGGGAATAGACTCTTGTTTTACTGGTGCTGGGGTTTGGGTAAGGGTGGTTGAGAGCCTTCGTTGCTGAGTAGGATTAGTACCCATTCTTCCCCTGCAAAAATTCTCTGGTTAGAAAATCTGGTATGCAATTCTGGCTGCCTTTAATGTATTCAATTTCAAAATCAAAAATACTTAATATGGCTTGCCAGCGTGCAAAAATTTGTTTTGATGCAATGTTTTGAACATCTTTTTGTAAAACATGTTTTGCAGATTTGCAATCAACACGAACTAAAAATTTTTGATTTAATAAATCATCTTGGAATTTGCTAATGCATAATACAATTGATAAAATCTCTTTTTTAATAGTATTATAGTTACTTTGAGCTGGATTCCAAACTCCTGAATGGAAACGAACAATTTGTTCAGGAGATCCGAAAGAAGTTTTTTGTTTAAGGATACCTCTATAACCGATATCAGATGCATAGGTTTCGACTATTTTGAGAGAGTCAGGAGTTGGAATGCCAAGGCAAGGCAAAAGTCTTGACATGATTTTTTATCTGTTTGACTATGGAAGTACGATTTTGAGACCATGATGGAGGATTCTCCTTGAGACGATCAAACAAAGGTTTGCATTGTTGACGAAGATGAGGATAAAATTCTGAAACATAATTGAGAGATCCAAGGAATCTTTGAAGTTGGGTTTTATCAATAATTCGATCTGGAAATTTATCAGCAAACTGGATGACTCGATCAATTGGTTGAATGGTAGACCTGTAAATATGGTAACCTAAAAATCTAACTTTGGTTTGAAATAACTTAATCTTAGATGCCGAGACGACTAACCCATTAGACCTAATGATCCTAACAAATGCATGCAGATGCTTCCAATGCTCATCTATTGATTTTGAGAAAATTAATACATCATCAATATAAACAATCGAAAAATGGTTGTATTGATTAAAAATCTCATTCATGATATTTTGAAATTCACTTGGTGCGTTTTTCAAGCCGAAGGGCATTACATTCCACTCATAGTGTCTGAAAGGAGTTACAAAAGCAGTTTTGTACTTGTCAGATTCATGAATTTGGATTTGCAAAAAACCTGATTTCATATCAAATTTGGAAAAAACAGTTGCTTGAGAAAGTCTTTTTATCAAATCTCTTTTATTAGGAATTGGATATCGGATCCATTCTAAAACATCATTCAAGGGTTTGTAGTTAATAACTAATCGTGGAACGCCGCGTTCTAATTCTGCATTTTTCTGGACATAAAAAGCAGAGCAAGACCATGGAGACTTGCTTTTACGGATAATTCCTTTTTCCAAAAGTTGATTAACTTCTGTTTTACAAAACTCTAAAACTTCTTGGTTCATTTGCATCGGTCGTGCTTTTGTGGGAATTTTTGATTCAGCAAAATCTTTAATATAAGGCAGTTTAACAATATGTTGTTTTCTGTGCCAAAAAGCATTTGGAAGATCGGAACAAATTTCTTTAGTAAGCTTATCAGAAAACTGACGAATAGCATTTAACAAAGATTTGTTTGTCAACTGTTCTTCAATTCTTTTGTGAATAATTTCTTCTTGTAGAAATGCAATTTGTTGGGATTTTGCAGTAATCTGGTTGAGGGTTTTTGAAACATTATCTTTTTGAAGTTGTTTTAACTTTTTAAGATCTGTTTCCATGCAAAAGTCAAAAGTAATTTTTTGGCCAAAAACCTTAGTAGAAATACAGTTATGATGAACTTTGAAAGGATAAATTAATGCAATGAAAGGGAGTCCCAAAATAACTGGATCAGAAATATTTTTAATTAAAACGAATGGAGTTTTAAAACAAACTTCCTGTTGACAAACATGAGCTTTGGGAATTTCATATTTTAACTTCATTCGGGATTGGTTTGCCGCACTGAGTACTTCGGCAGACTTATGATAATATCTAGTCGGTATTAACCCTTCTTGAATACAATTTAAATCTGCACCTGAATCAATTAAAGCAATGGTTTCTAAATGAAAATCGTCAATTATTATCTTGATTTTAGAATACCATTTTCTAATTCTAATTTTGTCTAAAACACTTAAAACAAGTTCTTTTGAAGAAGAAGATTTAACTGAGTGAGCGTCGGAATCGGAATTTGAGGAAGAACTCTCTTGTTTTTCTTCGAGCGCTTGCGTACGTACTCTATTGAGTTGTGAACGAATTTCTGTATTTTCAGATTTTAAAAACTTAATTTCCGATTTGATTTGATTAACTTCTTTTTGCAGATCTTTGAGGGTGATCTCCTTTTTGGGTTTATTAAAACGTTCCAAAGTGGTACTGAGAGAAGTCTTTTGAGAAGAAGTTTGGCTAGTGCCAGGTTCATGAAGAGAAATTAAATTTTTGAGTTTTTTCAAATAAAAAGATTTTAAATCAGGGTCATCGACTTTGCTAATTAATTCCATTAAAAACTCTTCTTGTTCTTCTTGCTTATTAAGCACTGAAATTTTATTACAACAAGTGTCTGTGCACCCAAACTTAATGTTTGGCGAGGAGACGTCGCTAGAACTGCTAGAGTCGGAAAAATCAGGATTTTTATCGGATTGACTAGAGTCGATATTTTTAATTTCTAAAGCCTGAATAAGTTGAACCTTCTCTTCTTCAGAGATCTTTAGTTGGTTAATAGCCTTTTTAACTCTACATTCATTTGCATAATGACCAAATTTACCACACTTGTAACATTTTCCCTTTTTATTCTGAAAATCCTTTTTAGACTTTCGAAAAGGTTTTTTGTTTGAAGATGGTTTTTCATAAAATTTATTTGTTTGAAAAGGTTTGTTGGAAGATTTTTTGTTTTTATAAAATCTGGATTGATGTTTAGAAAACTTGCTGGTTTGTTGGGCTTTTTTCTTTTTACTTGAAGGAGCGATTGGAGGTAAACCATATTGTTCACAAAATGTTCCAAGTTCGTATTTAGCAATAGATTTATCTTTATGAACTTGTTTTGAAATCTTCATGTCGATACACATTTTCAATCCTTCCTTTTGAATAACATTAACTATGTTACCATAAGTAAGGGTATGATAAGGTATGACACCTTCTTCATTTACTAAAACATTTCGAATTTTGTGAGCAAAAAGATTTGGTAAACCATTGATAAATTTTTCTTTCCAAAAAGGTTGATTACTATCTTCCCGAAGCATAACTCTGGATATGAAAACATCTTTATACCATCTGAAATCACTTAAGGTTGGACACCTTAAATTACTCAGTTGGTCGTGAATACGCGTAGTAACGTTGCTGGGTGTTCCTATAAAGTGTTCTATAATCGTATAAAGTAAAGTATTTACTCCGTCGGGTATTCTCTGTCCTATCGTTTCGTCAAAAATGGGAAATCCTTTCTCATCTTTTTTGACCGCAAAGCGTATTTCATCTCTGGACTGAGAAGTTAAGTGTTTCTCCCACCAGGAATGAAGCATTCCAGTAAAGCCAGTGACGAGAAGATCAACGATTTGTATCTGTGTAAAATTGTGATTTGAAATGTAGCTATTAGCAACCATGGACATGTGTTGAAGTTTGTTCAAAAGTTCTTGTTCTGATAATCCATCTATATTCCATTCATAGAGTTTGTCAGCAGAGACTGAAAATTGATTTTGGATATTTCGTTCTTCAAATTGAAGGTCAGGAGGAGTTGGCCTGGGATACCAGTTTTTTGTAAGAGAAGTAGGGTTGACCGGATGAGTACGAATACGTTTTAAATCAAAAGTTGGTTGAAGATCAATGTTTTGAAAAGCATTTTCAATATTTTGAATAGCAGAACTAGTTTCCGTGTCCTGAGAAGAATCTGGATCAGATGTGTCTTCTTCTTCGACAGAAACATCATTGTTTTGCAAAACATTAACAACTTTCTCTTTTTTGAGCTCAGTGAGCATATGATCAATTTTTTGTAAAGTAGTCATAGATTTTAAAGCAGTGGAACTTGAAGCAGTATCAGTAAAATTTACTAAAGGTTTTTCTTTTTTAGAAGATTTTGGTTGAGACGATTTGTCGATTTTGGTTTCAATATTGTCTAACTGTTTTCCAATAGTATGAAGACTTTGGTTTGTAAAATTATTCTGTTCAATGACAGGTTTAAAACCAGAATCTTCTTTTGGAATTTTAAAAGGGGTTGCGGGGATGTTGGTATTACCAGTGGAAATCAAAATAGTTTCTTTGGGAGAATGACTGGAAGAAATCAAAGTTTTGTCTTCCTTAACCCAATTTTCTTTGGTAACAACCGTAACCTTATTTTTTGTTTCATAATGTTTTTCAATAAAATCAAAGAATGATATTTCAAATTGGTATTGTTCTACAAAAGCTTTCCATTCGGCATATATGGCTAGCTTTTCTTCATCACAATACTTTTTTCTAAAAATATTTCTTCTGGGAATATTTTCCTCAGAGGCGATGTCAGCTTTAAGCTTCCTCCATTGGATTTTATGTGGTTTGTTTAAAACAAGTAATTGGTGATTCACCGATGTTGTTTCAAAATCAGAAGCAGTTGGAGAAGTGGGTTTTTCTTGGTTTGGAGGATGGTAAACAGGATGAGCAACTTGTGAAGAAGTGTCGACAGACTTTAATTTGAGCAAATCATTGATTAAATCTTGTTGTGCAGCTTCCTGCTCTTTTAACTTTTTGTTTACTAACGATTTGATCAAATCTTGATCTCGACCCAGTCTATCGGTTGACGTGGATCCAGAAAAAGACTGTCTGCTAGGAGTAAAAGATTTATGTGAATGTACTGATTCACAAGATTTTCTTGCTGGTCTATCAAAATTGATTTTTACAGTGCCGTCAAAATATTGTTCAATGTTGTCAAGATTAACAAGACTATTTTGGACGGAAACCGGCTTACTTTCATTAATTAAACACCAATCTGAAGGGAGACTGATGTCTGACCACCTAATGGTTCTTGGTACTCTTATGTTTGCGCTTTCTTGGGTTGTTTGGATCAAAAGAGTGTGGTCGCGAGGACTTTTGTTCAAAGCTTGAAAATTCATGTTTGTGCCAGTGACTTTGTAATAAATTCTAAAAATAAGTGCCAAAGGTTGTGTTCCTTCCAGGACTTGGTACCCGGAGGTTTTGATATTAAGAGTAAGAGCTTTTAAAACATGTGGATCTGAAAGACTTATTGTGAGATCAGGAAAACAATCAAAATGGATAGGTCCGTTGTAAAGACTAGATTCGATCATTCCGAGTATACTATTGTTGAAATCAGTAAATCTAGCGTCGCGTAGACATAAAAGGATAGAAGTGTTAAGACCTTTTCGTGTTAATGGTTTAACTGCGATTTGAACTAAACCAATATGAAGATACAAATCTGGAGAAAATAATTGACAAGTCTCATGCTCTTTGCTAAGAGCATAAGCCTTCTCAACTGTTTTGACGTGATGTTCTGATTTAAAAGAGGTCAAAGACCATTTTTTCTTGTAAATATTTTGGGTTGAAACTTTTGGAATGTTCCAGTCAGAAAAATCAATACTTTCGTCTGTTTGAAAATCCAGTTTTTGTTCTTCATTGACAATGTCAGGTATAGTTCCTAAGTTGGATCTAGAGCTAGTGCTGGCCATTGAATTAGATCTAAATAATCTACTCATGATATGCACAAAACAAGTATACTATATACAAGACGATCCAAGTTAAGTGCACAGTCCTGTTGTACAGAGCACTATAGGTGGTTCCGACTTGTAGGTGACCCGCGATCATTCGCACAGTCTTCAAGTGATCGTAGCACTTGAGCGTATTTATTTACACCTAGTCCTGTTGTACAAACCACTTTAGGTGGTTCCGACTCGTGTGCAGGCATACTTGTTGAGCTATTGGTTGAGCCGTACATGTCATATTAAGTGACTCCGGCTAGATGGATGAGCTGTAGATTCAGTCGTACAAGTCATATTAAGTGACTCTGACTGACATATCATTTGCATTGATTTATATCACCTGACTTACATATTTTTATGATGAGATATTTAACATGGTATATACGTGAATTTTGCTATTCTGAGCATGGTTGTGATATAGATATGTATTTTAATTTCTAGGAAATTATACAGGTTTTACGGCAAGGGGTTACTACCTTTGATAATTGAAATGGTTTTGAAAAGCTTTGTTTTTGCCCACTCACACTTTCTGTTTTGCGGCCCTCCAGGTTTTAGGTAGGAGTGCTTGTTGGTCGCTTACAAGGAATCGCGGCGGTTCTCATAGATTATCACTAATGTAAGACCACCTCTGGTATTGTATAATTAGTACTTGTCCTATTGGACTGTACTTAGACTATCTATGCTCAGATTATGGTGTATCACACTTAAATATCGGGATTTGCACTTATATTTGCTTAGTGTAAATTAGCTAGCTTGGTTATTAGTTATACACATTTCTTCATATCATTATCATTTCTGTATTGCGCACATGGCTACGTCACCCTCACGTGACGGCCATCACGCCTTGATTTCGATCAGGGTGTGTCAGTTTGGTATCAGAACCTAGATTTGGCAGTCCTGCATATCTTGTGAATATTCTAATTATTTTGGTGTCTTCTGTCAAAACTATGCCGCCTCCTAGAGAGCAACGTTCCTCGGCTGAGTCTGGTTTCCCTGATATTGCTAAGTTAGGGGAAGCTATAGCGAATGTTATTCAGTCTTCGCTTCGCCCTCCCTAGAGGACTCATTTGGAAACTATGTATAATCTGAAGTTGGATAAGTTTATGGGTAATGAAGGACATGAGGGAGCTGAACAGTGGCTCAATCATCTTGAGAAGACTTTTTGTTTGATGCATAGGCAAAGGAATCTCCCTGAGGATAAGTGGGTTGAGACGACTACCTGGTTTTTAGGTCTGGAGCCTGCATCCAGGTGGAGACAGAAGTCTTATCAGCTATCATGAAAGGAAGTTATTGATTGGGAAGTTTTTAAGTAGTTATTTCAGAAAAGATTCATTCCTCCAGAGCATATAGATCGCAAGAAGCAAGAATTTATGCACCTAAAACAAGGGAAGATGACAGCTAACGAGTACTACAGAAGGTTTACTGATTTGTCTCACTATCACCCAAAGGTTGTTGCTAATCCAGTATAGATGCTCTGTCATTTTAGGTTGGGTACTCGAAAGAAGTGGCGTTCTATGGCGACCACGACTCCTTGTGCTACCTACCAGGAGTTTTATGAGATTTTGTTTCGAATTGAAGATTCAGAAAATATGCCCAGTGATAGTGAGGAGGAAGAAAAAGATGGTAACCAGAAGAAAAATGGTAAAGATAACGGTCAATCGTCTTAGGGACCTCGTCAGACTCAAAGCTTTAAGAGAAGTAGTGCTAGTTCCGGTTCTTCTAGCAGGGGTTTGAGTTCCCCTGGGTGATGCGAGATTTATACGCGCACAAATTAAACCCTCTTTTTATCAATTGTAGTAAGTATGTAAGTAGGGATCGTTCTGGACCGGGGATTAGGAGGGATTGTTAATCACTTGGATTTGACTCAAAAACGTAAAAACACAATATAAAACACTATACTAAACTCAAAGAATGCAAAACTAAACTTTAAAACACTAAGACAAACCAAAAGACTCAAAATACTTTAAAGACACAAACTAAATTGATTTCTAACTAAATTGAGCAATAAAGTAAAGGGGGATTGAGTTTTGGACTAAATTAAACTAAATGCACAGATTGCAATTAAAACAGATTGTAAAAACGAAATTGATGAAATAGAATGATGAGAAACTAGTTAGAGGGTTCCTTATCCACACATGAACATATGCATATAATTTGATTCCCAGTTTTGACGTCAACAAACGATGAATGACAATGCTCCAAGTTAATTAGGTCCGCTTAAATTAACCTTCAGATTTCCCTAGATTCATTGGATTGAATGGAATACGCATTACAACCAAATTATTCCTAACCAAAGTCCCTAACTATGGAATACGCATGATAGAGACATTCAACAAAGATCATTAAGTTCAACAGAAATCATAAACATGTTAATCCAGCCTAGGGTTTACTAAACACAATCGTGACTAGCGATTTTTACTACTTATGAATATAAGTTCATAACGATTAGGTGAAATTCCCTTATATCCTAGCATCAAGTTTAGGCATGCAAATTAAGTGTCGACCCTCAACCCACATACATAAACAAGTTCTTAATCAAAACAGAAAAGTAAACCACATCTAAAGTTCATGAATTCATAACTGGAGTAAATCAAATCATAATCAACATATGTCCATGGCTTCAAATTCGCCTCTAACTAAAAAGAAATTAGTTCCACATGTTTAACATAATTGAACAACAAGTTAAATTAAAATAAAAGAAGAAAGAACTCCAAAAGTTGCAGATTGTAAAGATGAATTTGATGGAATTGAATGGATGGGAAGGCTAGCTAAGGGGTTCATCTCCACACATGTTACACTTGCATAATAAAACGATTTCCAATTGCTATTCAATAAACCATGAATTCTCAACACCCCAAGTTAACCGTGATGCACTAATTAACCTTCAAATCTTCCTTATGTCAATGAATTGGATGATGCATGCGACAATTCAAATCATTCTCCAACGGTCCTCAACATGAATGCATAGAAGAGGTACAGTGAGAGATCATTATGCTCTATGAAAATTATAAATGTTGACGAGGCAATTGTAACTATGAATGCATGAAACTCTTGCCAAGAATTCATTTAACGCGATTGTTTATAAGCAACCTCCACTACTTGTGAATATAAGTTTGTAACGATTAGGTGAAACTCACTTATATTCTAGCGTCATATTCATGCATGAAAATTAAGCGTGCACTCTCAATAAACATACATAAATAAGTTATCAATCAAACAGTTAAACAAATTGAATTCACAACTTATGAAACGCAATTAGCAGTAATCAAATCATAATGCAAGCATAAACATATATTTCGAATCCCCCCCTAGCCAAGGGGAGTTTAGTTCCTCATACGTACAAAACAAAGAGAATTGAATTTAAACATTGAATTCAAAGGAAAAGAAACACCTAAACATTCCAACAACTCAAACTTGAATTGTATGAACGTTTAGGCCCGCTTCTCTTCCTCTTTGTTGTAGCACAAGGTCTAAGGTGACTTTTGGGGATTATGGATGATGTAGAATGATAGGTTTTGTGGAATGGTGAAGGAAGTGATGGTGTTTGGATTGGTAGGGAACTCACGGCACAAGTGGATGTTGTTGGTGTGTATGGATGATTTTCTGAATATGGAAGAGTGAATCAATCTTTTTTGGCTGCAATGGATGCTTATTTATAGGTAGATGAATGATTAAAAGAGGGAATATGACAGCTAGGAGGATGGTGGAAAGCTGGAAATGCAAAGGGGAATGCATGTGGCTGCAAGGTGTGAAGTGAATGATGTGCATGTGGAATGGCTGGAAATGAAGGAGTAATGCACGGCTTTGAAGTGATTGTGCTGAAAATGAATTAAAGGGTGCATGTGAGTGAATGATTAAAGAGTAAATGGTTAATGAATGGTTCTTTGTTGATGGTGGAAAGCTGAAATGGTGTATGGTTGGCACGGCAAAGTTGGAGAATGAATGTGTGATGGTGTGATTGAATGATTAAAGTGCATGTGGGTGGAAATGCATGTGGAATGGCTGATTGTTTATGATGATGTGCACGGCAAGGTTGGAGAAAAGGGATAAATGGCTGAATGTGGTGCAATGATGAAGGAATAATGTCTTGGTGGCTGAAATGATGAAGTGGGATGGCTGAAATGTGTTGATATGCACGGCAAAGGGATGTTTGGTGCTGGAAATGAATGTGAAAGCATGTGAATTAAAGCTAGGGTGAATGATGATGAATGCATGTGGATTAAAGAGTGAATAGTGGAAGTGAATGTGCTGAAATGATGGAATGGGGTGCACGACAACGGGAGGAATTTCTGGAATGATGGCAGGTTGTGTATGTGAGTGATTAGGGTGAATGTGCATGTGCTTTGACAGCTAGGTTGAATTAATTAAAGGGAGTGCATGTGGCTTGGCTGGAATGAATGGAATGCAATCTGAAATGGGAGAGCATGTGGGTGAAATAATGAAGGAAATGCATGTGAATTACGTTGGAAAGTGGTGGGTTATGCACGGCAAGGTGTGGATGATTGAATGTGCATGTAGGGTTTATATGTGTGTGAAAGTGGTTGAGATGGTTTGATGAATGAGTGGATGGGGAATGGGAGTGAGGAATGTGGTTTTAAGTAGTTAGAAATAGGAAACAAAGCCCTTCCTTGCACGACAAGGAAGGGAAACATAAGGGGACACATGGCATGGCTTAAGATTGCAAGTTTTGCGACCTAGAATAGGTAGGATCCTTTGATATTAGGTCTTCAATTTCGTCCAACACTTTGGTTCCAAGCATAAGCTATCCATCCTTAGCCCAAAAGTGCTCCAAAAGGCTCCAAAATGCATCTTTTTGCTTCCTTAGCCATATGAACCTAAAAACACACGAAAATGGCTTAAACTACTAAAATTACTAAGTACTAGCAACATAAATGCAAGAAAACAAGCAAACTAAGGCGCATAAATATGCTCCTATCACTGGGCAGAGGAGAAGTGGTAGATTTTTTGGAGGTCCTCGATTCCAGAGGCAGAGGAATTCTGATAGTGCAAGTACTCCCTTATGTCGCAGATGTAATAATAAGCATTTTAGGGAGTATAGGCGAGGTAGTAGCGGATGCTATACTTGTGGTCAGATGGGGCATAGGGCTATGCATTGTCCACAGAATCAGCAGAGGCCCCAGCCACCTTTTTTACCACCACTAGTTTCGATCCAGCAAGTTTCAGGACCTCGTAATTATGCCCAGACTGGTCGTGGGGGCGCTTATCATTATCAAGGCGATGTTGCTCCTTATTCTGCAGGGAAGTATCAGTATCTGCATGATCCATATTATCAGAGTGGTTACCCTCAGTATCCTGGAGGTTATACGTAGTATCCTCCCTATTCAGCTGGTGGGTCTCAATGGTATCCTAGAGGACATTCCTAACACATGGAGGTTGCTTCTAGTAGTGCAAGACCATTGAGGCAGCCTAGTCAACCAGGTCAGGGGAGTGGTAATCAGGCTAACAGAGGTCGAGGAGGACGACAATAGGCTCAGGGACATATTCACCATATTACACTGTATGATGCTCAGAATAATCCTGATTTGATCATGGGTACATTGAATATTCTTGGCCATTTTGCTAGAGTATTAATTGGTTGTGGTGCTACGCATTTTGTTATTTCTCATACGTTTGCTCAGACAACACAACCTCATCCTACACCTCTTGAGTATGATTTAGAGTTGTCAATGCCTAGAGGGGAGACATGTTATGTTAGCTGTGTGTATACAAGATGTCCCGTGTTGGTGGAGGATGTTGTTATGCCAGCCGACCTCATCCCATTAGATATTGTTAATTTTGATGTTATTTTAGGCACATATTGGTTACATTACAATCGTGCCAATATAGATTGCTACGAGAAGATAGTCACTTTTCATTGTCCTGGATTACCTGAGGTTACATTTGTTGGTGAGCGTAGTAGAGTGAGACATGGTGTTATTTCTGCCATGAGGGCTAAAAGGTTGTTAACGAAAGGTTATCAGTGATATTTGGCTTATGTGGTGCTTGACAATAATGTTCCTAACAGTGTGGAGGATGTACGAGTAGTCAGCCATTTCCCTAATGTATTCCTTGATGATTTACTTGGATTGCCACTAGATTGAGACGTGAAGTTCACTATTGATTTACCTCCAGGTACAAACCCTATATCTTTAACTCCTTATCAAATGGCTCCTGCTGAATTGAGGGAATCGAAAATCCAGTTGCAAGAATTAGTTGATAAGGGTTTTATTCAGCTTAGTACTTCACCTTGGGGAGCTCCAGTTTTATTTGTTCGAAAGAAAGGCGGGACTGCAAAAGCTCCTTGTCTGCACGAGCGTAAAAGGTGACAACCAAACGCTCCTAGCCCACAAGAGCATAAACTGTGTACTGCAAAATCATCATCAAAACCATCACTCATTTGAACTACGTCATGACTTGATCCTTCCTCAACCAAGGGTACGTAGGCAACTTGAAACTTCAAAACTTCAAGTATAGTCACATCACCAACAAAAACACAAACACTTTGAAGCATAAAAAGCAAATTCAAAATATGAATACTTTATTTCTTTAAAGGAATGATTTGGTTACAAAACCATGTTACAAGGGTGAGCATCACACCAACGTCACCACCGAGGAAAGTTGTGACCAAAAGGCACTACACAGCATAAACTCGCTGCAGTCTTTCGCACAACCCCACATGGTAAAGGTGACACACTGGAACAAGCTCCAAGCAGCAACGGCAAAGAGCCCACGGCAAGTAGTAAGGTCAGTGTGCACGACAACGTCACCACCGAGCAAAGTTGTGACCAAAAGGCATTACATAGCATAAACTCACTACAGTCTTTTGCACAACCCCACAAGATAAAAGTGACACACTGCAACAAGCACCAGGCAAAGAGCACAGTTGCACCCACATCCTACTCACTCCGTCACCAATTGCAAATTAACAAGAAACTGCCACCAATTGTGAACATGGGTAATCCATCAAAACAACGAGGAAATCCATGAATGCAGTGAACACTTGTAGAAAAAAAAATTGCAATTTTCTTTGTATAAAAAAAAAAAAGTAAATTATAGTTTCTTCCCAATTACATAAAAAAAATTAAAAAAAAATGGCACAACAAAACAAAACAAATATATATATATATATATATGTGTGTGTGTGTGTTAAAGTGGGGTCTTTCTCCACCTTAAATGACGTCCCCCAGACCAAAATGGATGGAATCAGTCCTAAATCCAATTGGTGCAACCCGCCTCGCACCCACCTCGATCCCACCGTCATAAACCTCCAGAGCAACCCCAACTTCTTCTTCCAACACCTGGACCTGCCGCAGACTGCCGCGATTCACCAACCTTCTCCGCAGCTTCCCTGCAGGACCTCTCCGTCCAATTGTCGTCGCCTGTTGCTGTTGTATAGACTGGGAGGATCGACTGAGGAGCGTCTGCTGCTGCGGATCCAGCGAAACCAAGGAGCTCTCCGTACATGCTCGTCATCTTCAGTGGCCATCGTCATGCTCTCCGCCCAAACTTCACAACTCCCGCGTCTTCAACCACATGTCACTCTAGGAACTTCCTCTTCTGCGCATGCAGCAGATCCCAGAAGGCCGGCAGCAACTAGGTAATGACTCGAACCTCCCTCCGAAGCCATCGCTGTCAAAAGTTCCTATCCACCATAATGAGGCCATTAAAAAACCCGGTCTCTGTAAAAAGGTTACCAGGAAGAAGATTGTGGATGCCCAAAGCAATGCCAAAGTTGAAGTTGAAGGCTTGAACCCGTGCCTGGAAAGCACCACCACGTTTAGGCATTCTGAGCAACAAATCCACGCAACCTGCCCACTCTTCTCTTGCTTCGACGCTACCCACCGCAGTCCGCTCCTCCCATCGTCTCGAACTCCATCGAGTGGATTAAACCACTTTTTTAAAAAATAATAATAATAAAATAAAAAATTCAGGGCAACCCTTGTGCAGTAAGCGCAGCAAACAGCAACGGTATGGCAGCAAGCAAGGCAGTGGTTGTGCAATGGTTGCAGTTGCTGCTATCCTATACATATATATATATATATATGTATATATATATAATGGTCTCCAAAGCAGAGAGGCACATGAAGGAAGGGACGTGCACAGTAGGGGGAGTCAGAAACAAAATATTAAAAGCACTGATGGTGCGGTATGAGTGATGGTGGCGTGCGGAAAGCAAATGTAAAAAAAAAAATGAATAAAATAAGGAGGATGGCCATCATTTTGTGAGTAGTGGTGCATGCACTGAAAATAAATAAATAATATATATATATATATATATGTGTATCAATTATAAAGGCTTCAGGCACCGTGTGAAGGTAAAGAATAAAAAAAAAAGGGCAACAATGATGATGTTGGGAAGCATCTTTCAAAGGTAGCACCAACTGCCAAATGTTTAAATTAGCAGATTGAAGGGATGAAAGGGAAACGCGGGCCGACAACTTCATTTGAGAGCTGCTGCAGTTGTGGTTTTTGGACGTCGCCCATTATTAGTACTACTTTTACAGCTTTTGGAAATGAAGGCATGAAGAAGCATTCAAGGGGAGGGCATATGGCTCTCACAATGCCAAAAGCTAAAACCACTCACAATTGCAAGCTACTGTTAGCAAGTCAAGAAGGAAAAGGAGAAGACGTGGTGGCGACATAATTATTGCAAAGAAGAAAATAGGGGAAGGATGGTGCACGACACCACCTTGCAAAAGTATGATAAAAAAAATAAAAAAATAAAAAGGAAATAACACATCTTGGTGAGATATATGTTTTATCTGTATTTAGCACAATACTGACACACCCCGACCCAGAAAGTCCACTTGGACCCTGAATCAAGCTGTGCTGGCCGACACCTAGAAGGTGACGAAGCCATAAAATGTGATAGTGTATAAAAAGTGAATGAATTTGAATCCAAAAGTGTCTAAATACCAGAGTGCGCTACGAGTGGGAGCGAACCCATTTCACGCGCGATGTCAAAGCATAAGTAAGGTACAGTAATGTGGATAAGAATCATACCCTCAAAAATATTCATCAATACTAAGATTCGCCACAAATTCTTGTCGATACAAACTCAGCAGCTAAAACCTGGAGGGCACCAAACAAAAGGTGTGAGTAAGCAATAAAACCAAGCTTCCCAAAGTTACTACCTCTTTAAAAGTAATGCCCCTAAATGTAAAACCCGTATCGTTTTCCATAAGATAGTACAACATATATACATATATCCAAACCATACTCGGAAATGACCAAAACCACGGTTTGCCATCAACTCCACCATACATTAATAAGTAGGCCAAATGAACTAAATCAATACAAAGTGATATATCAGTCAAAGTCATCTAAAATGACGTGTACAACTTATCCATATCTCATCAATCATGGCTAGCATATAAGTCGGAGTCACCTATAGTGACATGTACGACTTATCCATATCTCATCAATCCTGGTACGACTTATCCATATCTCATCAATCCTGGCTAGCATATAAGTCGGAGTCACCTATAGTGACCTGTACGACTTAGCCATATCTCATCAATCATGGCTAGCATATAAGTCGGAGTCACCTACAGTGACCTCTTCGACTTATCCATATCTCATCAATCATGGCTAGCATATAAGTCGGAGTCACCTACAGTGACCTGTACGACTTATCCATATCTCATCAATCCTGGCTAGCATATAAGTCGGAGTCACCTATAGTGACCTGTACGACTTATCCATATCTCATCAATCATGGCTAGCATATAAGTCGGAGTCATCTACAGTGACCTGTACGACTTATCCATATCTCATCAATCATGGCTAGCATATAAGTCGGAGTCACCTATAGTGACCTGTACGACTTATCCATATCTTATCAATCTTGGCTAGCCAATAGCTCAATAAGTATACCTGCACATGAGTCGGAACCACCTAAAGTGGTTTGTACGACAGGACTGGGTGTAAATAAATACGCTCAAGTGCTACGATCACGTGAAGACTGGGCGAATAATCGCGGGTCACCTACGAGTCAGAACCACCTAAAGTGGTCTGTACGACAGGACTGTGCACCTACCTTGAATCCAAGGTGAGCGTAAGGTGCGGGAGGTGAACATCACGTGAAGGACTGTGCCCTGGCCACGGGCGGGAGCACTAACACCGGGGTGCAAGTTTATGAGCTATACTATGTCTCAACACAATCGTACTCACTACCATCACTAACATCAACATATACTCACCTGAAGCTTACCTGGGTGTCATGCGTCCACCTTTGCACTTGAAAGCATTCCCAATAATTATATGAAAGTAGTATACATATGGATATACCATGATGCAATCTAAAACTCAACCATGTTGTAGCATTTTCAATTATAAACAATACAGTGTGAAATGAACAATCAATAACGCTCTACTCCCGAACTACTTATTTTCAGGGATAATTATCCATAATAACCCAATTAACACTAATTAACTAACTAATTCACAAAACTAAAACTTGTCTTTATCAATTTCCTTCGCATTACTCAATTTCCCAAATAAGGCTTTTGTCTCAAATATTTTATGGCTGCATCTAACGTCTCGTTAGACTGCCTACGTACCCTAAACAGGGATCAAGCCATTCGTAGTTCATATAGGTACTTCAAGCATTCACAATAATTATATGAAGGTAATATACCTAATCGATATAAAAATATCGATAGAACTCTCAATAATATGCACAATAAAAAGGAAAAGATCCACTCACCTGGAGTGACACACCCCGTCCCGAAGGAGGGCATGCTGGCCGTCACGTGAGAGTGACGTAACCATTTGCACAGTTCGGAAGCTTTAAAATATACAACTTCTAAGATGAAACACCCGGAGGTGAGTCCTCATTTGGTTCATTCTGTCAGAACACCGTTGAATTTCCTCGTAGTCACCACACCTTTTCAATTCTTGAACCTGGAGGGGCGCAAAACAAAGTTGAGTGGGTCAGCAAAACAAACTTATTCAAAACCTTCTTTTCTCTTTTGAATATACTAACCCCTCGCCGTAAAACAAATATAGTTTCCCAGAAAATAACATATATACGTATGTATAGATATGCCAGTCATGCTCAAAGATATATCAATCATGCTTGAGAATATGCCACAACAGAATCTCATAATCAAATGTAAATGCTCAAGCGTAAATCACATCAATAACATATAATCTGGCAGCCGGGAGTCACCTAACGTGACCTGTACGGCTGCAGATAGAGCTCCAATCTCAACTCAATATCTGAATCTGCACACGAGTCGGAACCACCTAACGTGGTCTGTACGACAAGACTGGATGTAATATATACGCTCTAGTGCTACGATCACGTGAAGACTGTGCGAATAATCGCGGGTCACCTACGAGTCGGAACCACCTAATGTGGTCTGCACGACAAGGCTTGCACCTAACTTGGATCCAAGGCGAGCGTGTGGTGCTGGTGAACATACACGTGAAGGACTCTGCCCCTCTCTGGGCGGGAGCACTAACACCGGGGGTGCAGATTATGAGCTCTCTAAACATCTCAAACTATTACTGCATACAAACATGAATACCACTTACCTGGCACTTACCTGTGCGTCCACAGCACCAAATACACATATATAATTGTATGCCACTACTAATGCATGTGATGATAGTATTTCAATCATATTCCAAATGTATTTCATACGTATATCAAATGTATTTCAAATGTAGCTTACCTGGGCCTCCTCAGCACCATGCAACAGTATGCATAATTATGGTAATGCACATATTAAAATATGATGCATATATGACAGGATATTTAATTCGTATTTCTTTTAAAATACGTTTTCTGGGAAATTCGTCAAGCATACGTATATATATATATACTGAAAAATAACTGCCCACTCACTTATCACATCGACGTCTCATAGGTCCCTGAACCTCCCCTAGCTTGGTTACATTATTCCTCTGTATAATTTTCACCTATACAAAAAGTAACCAAATTGACGTTATTTAACGCACATACACCAAACATTCGTCCATAACTTTCTCATACGTTGCTCAATTTGGGTGTATGAATATACCACGGTGATCTACACGACGTCACGAACGCGTGACAATTTTCAGAACTCAATTTGGAGCTCTCACGCGCCCCCACGCGCACTGTTCACGCGCTGCCCACGCGCGCGTCTTCTTCCTCGCGTCGCCGGACTGGTTTCGCCGGCGGTGGGTGTTTTGCCGGAATTTCTGGGTAAACTTCAAAGTGTCATAACTTCTTCATTTCTTAACCATTTTCGACGTACTATATATCAAAATGAAGGTATTGACGAGACGAACACATCCATACCTTCCTCGACCCCTAACTCGCCGTGGATTCGCCGGAAAAACCCTCGAAAGCTCCGGCCAACTTTGACCACGATGATCCCGACGTCCAATTCCTTCAAACGAAGCACTCCGAGCTTCCTTAGGACCTCACCAAGCTTCCTACAAGCTTCAAAATCCCAAAAACATGCTAGTTTAAGTTTGCATGAACAGTACCTAAATCGGATTACCTCGAATCGACATGAAAACGAAGGATTTCTCACCTGAAAATGGTATGGTTGCACTCGTACGAGCTTCACGAGTTCGATGGTGTCCTTAGTTTCTTCGATCCATCAAGGTTTGGGTGATTTGTGTGTCGTCCGTACGTTTTCAGAAGGAAGAAGAAGAAATGGGAGCTCGGGAGAGAGAGAGAAGAGACAGAAAAGAGACAGAGGGAGAGGGAATCACGGGAGAGAAAGAGAGTGTGTGAGTGTGTGTGGTCCTACAACACTACACAACACAACACTACACGTAAATGTAACGAACTAGGGGTAAAATTGTAATTTCAAATGTACGTTTCGATATTTCTGGGACGGGATGTTACAACCTACCCTCCTTAATAGAATTTCGTCCCGAAATATTCATTTTAATCTAATTAAAACAATTTTGGTCCTATTACAACTATTGGTCCATTTGATTGATTTAGCTGTATATAATACTCCCACTAAGCTTTTAAAACGGTTTTTAAAGCAAGAGTATATGATACTACTAACATAAGGTTTGCATTCATTGATGGACTATATAGTTGCCTTAGGGCCTTAGGATGACTATGAACCTTTGATTCGATTCAACACGAGCCTAGTGTTGAATCTCGGTCTAGGGATGGTGATTGATTTTAGTTACGCGTTTAATCACATTAAGGCGTGTTGTCTTATTGGGCGTTGGACCCAACTACTCCAATTTCATGCATATCGAATAAAACAAGAAAGGAGTACTTCAAAGTAAATAAGAGCTTATGCTCTTTTACAACAATTGATCAAATCAAATTACTTTAAAGTAAAGAAGAGCTTATGCTCTTTTACAACAATTGATCATATCAAATTACAACCAAAATTTAATCTACACATTCCCATGGTTCAAACAAATTTGAAACGGCCTTTCACATAGCTCAATTATAGCAGGCTTAGGTTCATAATCACCATTTCTTTAATTAATTAACGCTTTAACTAATTAAACTTGAATGCAACATTTTCATTTGGTTTTTGTATCCATAGAATTGATTTAAATGGAGCTAAATGAAATGAAAATCCAATTCTCATTTAAAGAGACAAAACAATTTTGTTCTCTACCTAATTTGGGCCAAAATGCTATGACCTCAACTTGTTTGGGCCATAGTGCAATTAACCTCAACTTTTGGGCTATTTTGCAAAAACTTAAACTTTTGGGGTCACTTTGTAAAAACACAAAAGTCCACTACTTCATGTAATTACAACTAGAACCCAAAAATTTCCACAAAAGCTAAAACTTCATTAAAGGAGCAAAACAATTTGTCCTTTTAGTGATTTTGGACCTTTACGTAAAAACATAAACTTTTGGGTCAAAGTACAAATACACAAAAGTATCAAAACTTTATGTAATTGCATAAAAGCCCCACAAGGACCCTAATTGAGTAGGGTGGCCAGTTTTGAAGCAAAGTAATAAAAAAAAATTTCAAAGTTTTTGTAAGTGGGGTGTGTGAAATGGAATAAATCATTACACACCTACCCACTAAAATTTCTTTAATTTTTCAAAATAAATATCTAATATATTTAAACATAAGAAATATTTCAAAACAAAAACTTTATGAAATAAATCAAAACTTTGAATCAAAACACCAAACCTTTTGTTCTTGGCAAGAACATATCAACAACAATGAAGAACATTCATGAAAAACCCATAAGAGCTCCATGAACATTCTTCACCCAAAAACATCCCAAAACCACTCAAACTTAAGGGAAATAACATACAACCATACTAGGGTATATAGGGGGTTCCAAAAGTCACTTTAAAACACTTTTAACAAGTCAAACAAGAACCCAAAAATCCACCCTTTGGATTTGGCCGAATTTCCCCAAAAACATGGCACCAAAATTTAGCTCCAAAATTCATGCTCATATGAACTACATCTACAACATTTGAGATGGCAAATTTTCTAACAAAATTTACATTCAAAGAAGCAAGAATAAAGCTTGTAACAATTACAACATTCAAATCACAAACTATGAACTACAAAACCTAAAAGGATTCACCAACTACTAGACTTAGGCTCTGATACCACTTGAAGGAAGATTTGTAAAAAACAAGTTCATTTGAGCAACATCAACAACATGCAATTAACAATTAAAAGGTGGAATCATGTTTATATGCACTCAGAAACAAAACTTAACCCATGAACTTCAAAGCCTAGTAGATAGGTGAACCAAGACTCAACTCAAAACAAAGTGAGTTGAGAAATCAATACCTTTGTAGATTCCTCTTTGCATAAGCAAAGTCTAATCACCCAAAGAGAGGGCCTTCATTCCTTGCATCTTAGATCCATGGATTTGGATGGATGAAAAGGTTTCTCCAAGTTCCCAAAATTGAGAACCTCTAAGTCTCCACACCAAGGCATATTGTAGAAGAAATGAGTGACCTAGAGGAAGTAAGATTGCTAGCTATTTTCCTCTAGGGTGGCCGGCCTCTTTGAGAGCAAAGAGAGGTTTTTGTTCTCATCTTTTTCTCCAAAAAAACCTTTAATGAATTTTGGCTATAAAGTCATACTTATTCCTTAATTCATTTGAGTGGCAAACTTGTAAATAAGTCCAAAACCACTCCTTCTCTAACATGGCCGGCCATATGGGATTTATTGGGCTATTTGGGCCTTTGTGAATCATTATTCATTAAGTTGTCACACAACTTAAGTCAATGGACTTGACGTTCGAAGCCCATTGGGCCTTAAGGTCCAAAACTATCCCGAGGTCTTCTAACGAACTTATTCGTTTGATTAATAATCATATTAATTAATCCTTGCCATAAATAATTAAACCATTTAATTATTCTTACTCATCTCCGTTGAATCTTCAATCTCTACCTTACACGGTGTACGATCCATTAGGTTCCTTTTAGCGAGGCAGTGGGCGATTCAAACTCTTTCAAATCGATTGTGAATTGAAACTTACTTTCAATTCTCCCTTTAGTGTTTATACACGTTTAGGGCCTCCACAAACCATGAGTGACACCTAGCAGCATATCATGGTTACCCAAGCTAATCAGAAGAGGTGGATAACCTATTCAGTTTAGGATTACAAATGCAATACGGTCTTTCTCTAATACAATACTCTTGACCACATTGTTTGGTTTGATAGTTTATTCATGTCTACTATCCAATGTGAATCTTGTACTTATATGATTACCTTGAATGTGATCTGGAACGCATTCCAACATCTCATTCATACTCTGGCCAGAGATTCTAAATCATATCATAGAGTATTCTCCCTCAAACAGTTTGAAGGTTAGAGATCCCTTGTTGCGCATTCACTTGCCTCCATGGCTAAGTGGCTTAACCCCGACGATGTCGTTGACACCCTGATAGAGTGACTTTTGACATAATCAAAGATCAAGTACCTAACCACAAGACAGCTGTGATGCCTCAGGTCAAAGGACTATTTTGCATTATCCCAACCATGAGTTCTCATGTGACATGAATATGAGAACTCCTCGTTGATCGTGTTCAGTGAACTCATTCTCTATTGAGCACCTACATGCTTGTCTTGGTGTCACTCACACCAATGACTCGAGACTAGTCACTCTCCCTGAGAGAAGACACAGCACGTACTGATCTTAACGGACTATCAATGCCCAATTGGCAATCCTATGATCAGGAACGTTTAGGATGTGTCTATGAAAGAATGGTCTCATAAATCTAACTTCTTTAGATCGCATTCTCCCAATCACATATTCCTTGGACTTATCGTTTAAGCATATAACATTTATATGAGACGGCTCAAACAATAATGTTTGCCCTTAATATTAAACTAGATTAGTTTAACATGTGAAATGTCCATAAAGTATCATCATATGATTGGTTTTAGGGCACATTTCCAACAGCGGCACGCTCCTATCATTCTCGAGACTCAAATTTAAGCAGATGTTAGACGGGTAGGCCATTTTCAAAAAAAAAAAAAAATTGGTAAAAGAAAAGGTTTAGATGGAGTAAAATCTCAGAAACGCACCAGGGACAAGTTTCATGAGCAGGCAATCTTCAAAGTGTGCATGTTGGATGTGATCGATACCTCTATAAAAAGAAAGGCAATGCAACCACCAATCCAAAAAAAAATCGAAGAGACACCATTCTCCGAACTTCAAAAGCCAGATTTTCTTGCGTAAAATATGTCGACACTTTTTAGACACAACCTTAGCTTGTCAGATAACACGTGCAACTTTGTCAAAGATCTCTGACAAAGTTGAAAATGCGTGGAGTCCACTATTCCAACTACCACACTTTTACCGACAAGCGTGGGTGACAAAGCCACACCCGCACCACTACCTGCTATTAAAATCCCTATATATGTCAACATTCATCCTCTATGGCAAGGCACACTTCCAAAACGCCTGGCTCTTCTTCCTTGCCAAGAATGTAGCTGCAACCAAACTTCTCAATATACTCAGTTTTCTTCTTCCTTGAAAACTCCTTTTCAACCAAGTCTTCAAAAGCAAACGTATCTCATATCATTAGGGTCGAAAGCAAGAGTATCTTATAGCATGCCTTTTCCACGTCCTTTCCTTTGTTCTTGTTCTTCCCTGCAAGACAAGGAGAAAGAGAGCGATCAGTCGGCACTTGGAATCAAGTTTCCCGTCTAGAACCGACTGCTTGGAACCTCTTCCCTGATTGCTTACCCAGCACTACTCTGAAGTACTCATCTTCAACTGTTGATGTACCTCCAAAGAAGATACCAGATGACTGGAGAACGGATGAGGCAGAAGGAAACAATAGATCGAAGCATGTGGAGACAAGCGCAACAAATATATGTGCTGATTCATCCACTACTTCTTCGAAAGCAAAAGTATCTCATATCATCAGGGGCGAAAGCAAAGGTATCTCATATCATGTTTTTTCCCTGTCTTTTCCTTTGCCCTTGTTCTTGCCTGCATGACAAGGAGAAAGAAAGCAATCAATCGGAACCCGAAATCAAACTTCTGATCTGAAATTGATTACCCAGAACCTTTGCCTGGTTGCTTACCTAGCGTTGCTCTCGAGTGCTCATCTTCAACTGTTGGTGGGTCTCGAATTTCCTTAACAAATTTTCCAAGACAGTTGATATGATGTTGGCTCTTTACACTGAAGCTGCCAAGCATAGGCAAGTCACTGAGAAGTGATGCTTTGAAGGACCATTAAAATGCAAAAGGTTGCGCACCACTTCGGCTATGCAAAAGAAACAAGCAGAGAAGAATGCAGCACAATGAGCTGGAATAAATCAATGTAGCACGACACCCTCCCCTCTAGAACCGCATAATCTAGACGGAGGAGTTTAAGTCAAATCCAAGCTCGACATCGTTGTTCTAATCAAAGAGCTCGAGAAGCCTTAACAACCTTCTGCTGGCACCGTTGCCAAAGAGCAAAGCCTCGTCGTGCGACGCCATCAAATCGCCAGTACTTCTTCAAAAGAAAAAGTATCTTATATCATCAAGGTTGAAAGCAAGAGTATCTCATATCATGCTTTCTCCATGTCCTTTCCATTGTCCTTGTTCTTACCTGCAGGGCAAGGAGAAAGAGAGCAATCAGCCGGCACTTGGAATCAGCATTTCAATCTGGAACCGACTGCCTGGAACCTATTCCCTGATTGCTTACCTAGCGTTGCTCTTGAGTAGTCGTCTTTAACGGTTAATACACTTCCAAAGAAGATACCACATCTGCTTGGAGAATAGATAAGACGAGTGACAATGAACATCAATCTTATGGATCGTCAGCAAACGCAACAACTGCACGTGCTGATTCATCCCCAACCCTCTTCAATATGAATTGGAAAGATTGAACAAAGAAACAGGCCATCACCTCCACCTCGTGCTTGCCTGCCATGTGTCTGAATCCTGAAACCGTTCGTGGTCCTATTTTCATTCAAGATCAAGCCTCGATGGCCCTTGAAGAAATCACAAGTCTGATTCAAAATCAAGTGTTCACTACTCTTAAATCAAATTCAGCTCCAGATAAAAAGAGTAAGTTCAGACCTTTGGAGGAGACTAAAAAACCCTCCAGCCCAGTTCAAGATTAAGCCTGTGGAAAATCAACGATTTGAGGAAACTAGAAAATCTTCCAATCGAATTCAAGATCAAGCTCCGATAGCCTTTGAAGAAATTTCCAGCCCAATTCAAGATCAAGCCTCGACAGCCCTTAGATCGACATCTATATTAAGGGACTTCAAAATGCATCTTCTACACATGACAAGCACATCTATACGATGCGCCTTGAAGTGGGGGCATTTGTAGACATCGAAATTTCAGTGAAATAAATGTTGGCCAATGCATTAAAATTACAACCTTTATTCATTTCACCTACATCACACACTCATTTCACTTATAAACTCCATTCATTTTACCTACATCACACACTTACTTCACCTACCAACTCCACTCATTTCACTTACAACATCCACTCACTTCACCAAAAAAAATGGATGGTGGTGATTCACTTTCAAAGCTTATAAATGGGCTTCTCTATCAAGGAGGAAAGGGGGAGAAGAGATGAATTGATATCACACCAAAACCTTGAAGCTTTGGAACTCTAAAGCTTTAAGCAAATCCTGAAGGATCAAGAAAGCTCTCTTCATTTTTCGTCAAATCCTCCTTCAAGATCAAGCCCCGACGGCCCTTGAAGAACTTCCACCAACTCAAGATCAAGCCCCGACGACCCTTGAAGAAAGTGTTCATCGTTCATCATCCGTTCATCCTAAGATCAAGCCCCAACGACCCTTTGGATCAACAACCTCAACAAATCCACACATCCAACCGTTCCTCAAGATTAAGCCCAAAAGCCCTTGAAGATCCGCTCATCCATCAACCTTCAAGATCAAGCCCAAAAGCCCTTTGAAGACCCGTTCATTAACCTTCAAAGATCAAGCCCTGAGGCCCTTGAAGAAACTTCCCTCAACCTTCAAGATCAAGCCCCAACGGCCCTTGAAGAAACTTCAAACCGTTCATCCAAGATCAAGCCTCGACGGCCCTTTGATCAATCGCACATCCACAAATCAACACCTTACGGAGATCGAATCAGAGGATCAAATTACAAAGAGATTGTAACCCCAAAATCATTAATACAAAATATATTTTGTACACGTATTCTTGTTTCAGAAATTTCCGTGTTTACAGAGACGGAGGATCTTATGAGAGATATGTATCCATGGTTGTTTTATGATTATTAGAGGTTTGTAATTATTATGTGAATTTCGGGGACAAAATTTTCTTAAAGGGGTAGGTTGTGACAGGCCGTCTCGAATGTGTATATTATTTTATCCTCGAGAGTATGGAAATTTCTAATTTACCCTTGGACATTGGATGGTGTTGTGTGACTTGCATTTTGGTTGTGGTCCAATTCATGTTTTCCTTAGTTTTTGGAACCAATTAGAACTTAGGTTTTATTTTTCTATTGTTTTGATTGGTGACCCATCTAGACCATACACACACACCACTCCCGTTGACTCTCTCTCTTCCCTCTTGGTTTTTCTTCATTTTCTGTACAATTGT
This sequence comes from Pyrus communis, assembly GCF_041283825.1. NCBI lineage: Eukaryota > Viridiplantae > Streptophyta > Magnoliopsida > Rosales > Rosaceae > Pyrus > Pyrus communis. The sequence goes on from NC_142565.1 coordinate 19,605,715, forward strand.
ACGGTCAACAGGTGAACCAACCATTTCGTGCACCGATCGAGGCTATAAAGGTGATATTCGTGTTCTTTACGAGCCCATGAACTCATTTATACCTTTGGTTGGACGTGAAGACTTCGAAAGCTCGGGAACCAGGAAACCCTGATTTGGTGCATAGTGACTCTGTCGTGATCGCGGAGGTTTCGTTGAATTTTAAGGTTCTAGTGAGCCTTAGGACTGCTTCTTGAAGCTCAGGGAGGAATTTTTAAAGGTTTTGGACGTCGAGAAGCTCAGATTTGGCGAGTTGCAGAGGTGGCCGGATTATCAGGATTTTTCCGGCGAGATTCTGTGAGTTTTAGGGCATAAAAGTGGTAAGGATGTGTTCCTTTCATCCTAAGCTTCATTTTGGTTTAAATTTCATGGATTTTGGTGCTAAAATAAGTGGGATGTGACGATTAGAAGTTTTTCCAGAAACCAGCAGTCGCAGAGGTCACCGGCGCCGGACTTTGGCGAACCAAGGAAGGAGAAGGGGAATATTCCGTCAACTTTGACGGAATATTACTAACGGTGTCAGATATATTTAACGGTATATTTCATTATTTAATGGAATATTCCCTAACGCCGTTAGGGTTTCCGTCCAGCGTGCCAGGCACGTGCCTGCACATGGCTGCAAGTGTGGCTGTGCCTTATCTAGGTCGTGCAGGAGCGAGGGACGTCGGAAAATTTTTCTAAAATTATAGGGTTGTTCATGGGGTTGTGTAGGCCACGATGGTATATTCAAATACCTAAATTGAGCAACGTATGAGAAGTTATTACCTAGTTTCATATATGTGCTTAAAAATAATGTTTAAGTAGTTGTTTGTTTCACATATAGGTGAGACTTTTCCAGAGGATGAGCGCAATCAAGCGAGACTCGAGGGCTACGGCCCTTCCACATACTAGTGAGTGGGCTTTTGGTTTTCAGTATATATATATATGCTTGGTATTTTTTCCCAGAAAATGTGTTTAAATGGACTTGTGTTTTAAAATGCTATGCCAAATGTTTTATAGAATATGCATTTAGTAGTTGCACATAATTATGTTTGACAAAGTGGATGCTCAGGTAAGTGCCAGGTGAGTTTATAGATTGTGGATGTGAGTTGCATGATTATGCTGAGATGTATCTATAGCTCATAACCTGCACCCCAGTGTTAGTGCTCCCGCCCGTGATCAGGGCAAAGTCATTCACATGATGTTCACCTCTTGCACCATACGCTTATCTTCGATCCAAGTTAGGTGCACGGTCTTGTCGTACAGACCACTATAGGTGGTTCCGACTCGTAGGTGACCCACGATCATTCGCACAGTTTTCACGTGATCATAGCACTTGAGCGTATTTATTTACACCTAGTCTTGTTGTACAGACCACTTTAGGTGGTTCCGACTCGTGTTGGTTGAGCTGTACAAGTCATATTAGGTGACTTCGGCTAGATGGATGAGCTGTAGATTTAGCCGTACAGGTCATATTAAGTGACTTCGGCTGACACATCATTTGCATTGATTTATATCACCTGACTTACATATTTTTATGCTGAGATATTTGACATGGTATATATGTGAATTTTGCTATTCTGAGCAGGGTTGTGATATAGATATGTATTTTAATTTCTGGGAAATTATACAGGTTTTATGGTGAGGGGTTACTACCTTTGATAATTGAAATGGTTTTGAAAAGCTTTGTTTTTACTCACACACATTTTCTGTTTTGCGCCCCTCCAGGTTTTAGGAAGGAGTGCTTGTTGGTGGCTTGCGAGGAATAGCGGCGGTTCTGACAGATTATCACTAATGTAAGACCACCTCTGGTATTGTATAATTAGTATTTGTCCTGTTGGACTGCACTTAGGCTGCCTATGCTCTGATTATGGTGTATCACACTTAAATATCGGGATTTGCACTTATATTTGCTTAGTGTAAATTAGCTAGCTTGATTCTTAGTTATTCACATTTCTTCATATCATTATCATTTCCGCACTGCGCACATGGCTACGTCACCCTCACTTGACGGCCAGCACGCCTTGATTTCTGTCGGGGTGTGTCATAAATTATTAAGAATTTTCAATAAGATAATATACATAAATCGTTTCTAACTTGGTACAATCTTTACTACTGTAAGGGCTATTATTCTTTCTCAATCTCTATTTTCTTCGTTAGAATTCAACTATGATTTAGGTGAAATTAATGTACCATCTTTCTTAACAAAAACATTAAAATGTACCAACACAACCTTTTTTTAAATTAAAACGTACCTATGCCGAATTGAAAGTCTTCATAGTACATTAAAATGTACCATTACTAAATTAAAATGTAACCATGCTGAATTAAAATGTACCTATGTTAAATCGAAAAGTATGGATGAATTTTAGGTACATTCTTATTTTAAATGTACCAATATGTATGTTTTAGTAACTTTCTATTTTATTGTTTGTATCTACATTTTATGTGTGTATTATGTATTTGCCAATTATTTAAAGAAAAAACTTGTGCAAGTTGTCTTTTAGGTACGTTTTATGAGTCAAGATAAAACACCAGTGTTGTATGAGTATTGGAAGATTTCAGATTTTCATAATTTTATGAACTAATGACAATTTTTAAAATTGTAAATGCATGAATAATGAAAAGAAAACAAGATAATTTGCCAAAAGGAAATAATATAAAATGAAATTAATGATCCCCAAATTTATCAGAGAATGTTTAATCAAAATTTTAAAAGAAACAAATGTTTAGTCTAAGTAATTAAAAAACAAGGCACCTATATCTTACGACTACGATTGACAAACGATAGGACTTCTACATTATATTTGTTTAAAGAACAAAAATGGTAATTCGAACTTGAGTAAAGAAGATAAAATACGTTGTTTTAGTTAGTTTGATTATCGAACGGTAGAACGTCTACATTATATTTATTGACCCCCTTTATTGGGTAATAAGCAAATTGATTTTTTTTTATATTAGAAAAAATTAAAAGTTAAGTGAGAGGCTTTAGGTTCGATTCTTACTGAAGACGAATTTGAACTACATTATTGCTAGCCCATTGTGAGGCTAAGCCCATCTCCTTTCCCGTGTAGATAATATCGTTTATTCCAAAAAAAGAAAAAAAAAAAACAACAAACCAACCTATTTGGTAGGGTTAGTGAGTTGTGTTAAAATATATAAGCACGGATACTTAGCTTAAGGTTAAGTGAGAGGTTTTAGGCTCGATTCTTACTAAAGACGAATTTGAACTACATTGTTGCTAGCCCATTGTGAGGCTAAGCCCATCTCCTTCCCCGTGTAGATATTATTGTTTATTCCAAAAAAAAAGAAAAAAAAAACAACAAACCAACCTATTTGGTAGGGTTAGTGAGTTGTGTTACTATATATAAGCACGGATACTTAGCTTAAGGTTAATTGTCTGTAATTAAGCCATTTGAAGCTGCATTTTTCCCGTAAATGCAATGGATTTTGAGCTAATTGATGATCCATTCGACTTCAAACTGGGCTACATTGATGAACTTCATGATCAATACCAGTGTAGCTTTGGAACTACTAGTGCAACTACCTTCCAAACATCACCAGAAACATCAGATTCATTCGTCCTGTTTGCCGTCCATGAAGACTTGCACCACCTTGATCAGCCCCTCAACGAACTGCTCCAAATAGAAGAAAAGCTCATGGACGTTGATGAGTCAATTTCATATTATATATTTTAACCTATTCTTAGTATACTTTGGTTAATATTTTAGAAGAATTTTGATACTTTGAATTGTATTTCTAATATAGGACTTTCGACTTTTTCTGGAGCAAAACATGGCCAAATGGATTAATTTTGGAGTAATTCCAATTGAAGGACGTTCATAAGTCACTTGGCTTGATCGTATCAAAATATCAGATTTTTCTACCAAGCGATGAATTTCTGGCAATAAAATAAATGAGCAATGCGCAGTGTTAGAATAGTGACGTTTTGGGCATAACTTGCATTTTTAGAGCCCAAGATGACCTCGGATGGGTTCGTGGCCTTCTAGAGATGTGTTCAAAACATTCTTATCTTTAAAAAAAGCTATCTTGGGCCGGATTTGGAGGAGATTTGAGGCTAAAACGTGGCTGAACAGTTTTTGTGCAGCTTTTTCCTAGTTTAATTAGGACTTTATTTTCTATTTTATTTTATTATTATTTAGTTTCTTAGTGGGAATAAAATACTTGATTGTTAGGGTTTGTGCGCTGATTTTAGAGAGATATTAAAAGGCTTTGGCCGGTTCTAGGTTTGGGGGAGGCTTTCTTTTATGCAACTTTGGAGAGACAGAGAACTTGGCTAGGGTTCTTGGAGATTTTCTACTTTAAGGTGTTTGCATTCCTTTTATTCTTAATAATATTTTCTATGATTTCAATTATGAATATGCGTAACTAATTTTTTTTGCTAGGGTGAAGTCTTGATGTGACAACCCGTTCCAAATTTTACGTTTTTATTTTATTTTAAAAGCGTGAATTTACGAAATTGCCCTAGAGGCAAGGACTTTGACTTCCGTTGACCATCGACTTGAGAGTTGTGGGACTTATTCTTTTAGCATATCCTCGTAGTACTCGTTGGTACAAACGTATAGGGGAAAGCCGTTTGCGAGTTCGGTTTATAACGGTATAGTTACGGACGTTCGAAATTGGTTATTCAAGGTTTAGTGTTAATTAAATTAAATCCCCACTTTGTGGGGTGAAACCCAATCAGAAATGGAGGAAAGAAAGAAAAGAAAAGAAGAAAAAAAAAAAAAAAAGGAAAAAGGAAGTGGCTTTCCCGTCCACCCGCACCCACCACGAGTTCCCATTTTCCAAGGCCGATTCCGGCCAACTCCAGTGGATTTTTTCGATGCCACCACCACCATCTTGAAGCTCTCATTCCCCTCTACAAAACCCACCCAAGAACCACCTTGATTAACCATGGTATGTGGCGGTTTGAGGCCACGAAAGTCGACGAAAATCAATAGTGCTCCGGCCACCCTTTTCGATTTTCCGGCAAATCGACAAAGCGATGGCTGATGCCACCACTTGGGCTTTGTATCCCATCATCCCAGGAGAAAACCCCAACCAACCTTGACCCCGTTGGACCACCGTAGACGACGAATCGACGTCGGGAAGTTTTAGGCACCCGCCGGCTTTGTGGGCAAAATTGACCATCTTCCGTCTACTTTTGGACTTCGTGGCAGGTATGAAAGTTGCTCCACTCACTGAGATCTTCATTTATGTGAAGTTTGAGAATTTTTGGAAATAGTTGGATTTTCCGGCGAGTCGGGGCGGCCGACCGCCACTCGCGGCGGCGCGTGGCTAGTGGGCCGCCAATGCTATTTTTAGGCTATGTCAAATGTCTTGAATTCAGTTTTGTCATTTGAATGACGTAGGTTGATCATTGGAACCTAAATTCGTTACGATACGTTACTTGATAAAAATGTGAATCGATGATCCGACCGTTGGATCGTCACCAAAATTGGATACATTATAATACGTAATATTTAAAGATCATAGGAATTTATGGATTGGGAATCCGACTTACGGATCTTCCTGAATTGGATTTGTAAGTTAGTAAAATAAATGTTCACGGCCACTTGTTTTAGGCAATTGGCGGAGATCTAACCGTTGGATCGTAATGAAATTTTAATATGTTATTCTAGAAACATATTGTGGATCGTTGGGAGTTGCAGATTGGAAATCTGATATGCGGATCTTCCGGGTCAAGTTATACAGGGTTGTAAACCTTACCGTCGATCTTTGATCGACTGTTGACTTGTGGTCAATGGGTCTCAAACTATTTTAGAATGTCGTTGAGGTTGTGTTTTATGGGAATTACGTATTCTACGGATAAGAGTTCTGAGATGTGATTTAATAATTGGTCACAGGGACCAATCATTCAGGACGCCTCGATGCGTGCGCTAGAGAATCATAGCGTGGACTCCAGGTGAGTGGATCTTTTCCTTTTTATCGTACATATTATTGAGAGTTCTATCGACACTTTTAAATTGATTAGGTATATTACCTTCATATAATTATTTTGAATGCTTGAAGTACCTATATGAACTACGAATGGCTTGATCCCTGTTTAGGGTACGTAGGCAGTCTAACGAGACGTTAGATGCATCCATAAAATATTTGAGACAAAAGCCTTGCTTGGGGAATTGAGTAATGCAAAGGAAATTGGTAAAGGCAAGTTTTAGTTTTGTGAATTAGTTAGTTAAATTAGTGTTAATTGGGTTGTCATGGATAATTATCCCTGAAAATAAGTAGTTCGGGAGTAGGGCGTTATTGATTGTACACTTCACACCGTATTGTTTATAATTGAAAATGCTACGACATGGTTGAGTATTAGATTGCATCATGGTATATCCATATGTATATTACTTGCATATAATTATTGGGAATGCTTTCAAGTGCAAAGATGAACACAGGACACCCATGTAAGTTCAGGTGAGTTTATGGTATTAGTTGAATCAATTGCGTAATAGCATGACTACAGTTATGTGTTAGGCAACTTTGATATTGTCGTACTGGTTGCCATGAGTTGCACATGTTATATTGAGATGCATTGAGAGCTCATAAACCTGCACCCCGGTGTTAGTGCTCTCGCCCGTAGCCAGGGCACAGTCCTTCACGTGATGTTCACCTCCCGCACCTTATGCTCACCTTGGATCCAAGGTAGGTGCACAGTCCTATCGTATAGACCACTTTAGGTGGTTCCGACTCGTAGGCGACTTGCGATTATTCGCACAGTCTTCACGTGATCATAGCACTTGAGCGTATTTATTTACACCCAATCCTGTCGTACAAACCACTTTAGGTGGTTCTGACTCGTGTGCAGTTATACTTATTGAGCTATTGGCTAGCCATGATTGATGAGATATGGATAAGTCGTACAGGTCACTATAGGTGACTCCGACTTATATGCTAGCCATGATTGATGAGATATGAATAAGTTGTACATGTCATTTTAGATGACTCTGACTGATATATCACTTTGTATTGATTAAGTTCATTTGGCCTACTTATTAATGTATGGTGGAGTTGATGGCAAACCGTGGTTTTGGTCATTTCTGAGTATGGTTTGGATATATGTATATATGTTATACTGTCCTATAGAAAGCGATAAGGGAATTACAGTGAGGGGTTATTACTGTTAGAAAGGTAATAGTTTTGGGAAGCTTGGTTTTATTGCTTACTCACACTTTCTGTTTTGTACCCCTTCATATTTTAACTGCTGAGTTCGTATCGACGAGGATATATAGCTAATCTTAGTATTGGTGGCTACTTTTAAGGGTATGATTCTTACCCACACTACTGTACCTTACTTATGCTCTGACATCGCATGTGAAATGTGTTCGCTTCCACTCGTAGCGCACTCTGGTATTTAGACACTTTTAGATTCAAATTTATTCACTTTTTATACACTATCACATTTTATGGCTTCTTCACCTTCCAGGTGTCGGCCAGCACAGCTCGATTCAGGGTCCAAGTGGACTTTCTGGGTCGGGGTGTGTCACTTGAGTCTTAGCATGAATATGTAATTTTTATTTAATTGCTTGTGATTGATTGCATGCGTACTTTGAATTATTGATCACCGTGATTAAAACTATCTAATTGTCTTAATGCCTGATCACCATTAAGATCTTTAGAAAAGTAATTTGATGCAATTTTGGTCGGAATGTTCCCTGAAATTGACGCTGGCTTCTTGTGATTAATAATTGTAATTTCACTTAAGATGAACACCACATCTTAAGGGTTGCATGGTTTTTCAAAAGGTTTTCATAAAGCACAATGAGTCTCTAATGTTCAGATTTGATCCGAACGTCCGAACGGATTGCATGTTAGATATACGTTCTATGTTGGAGGTTCCAAGTAGAATATAAATTAGGAAAACCTAACCTTCAAAGTGGCATGTGTAGATCATAAGTAATTGGTAAAAATACATAGGATTGCTAGGTGATGGTGGAACCCTAGTGCTTTCTTAATTTGATTTTTCCAAAACAGTTTTCTTTCCCTTTCATTTTTAATATTGCAGATTAGTTTATTTTTATTAATTAAATTCGTTTTAATTTAAGTAGGTTATAAAACCAATCATCTCAACTTTCTGCTTTACAATAATTAATTGGAATTTGGTTTGTTTTGAATTATTTAATAATCCCTGTGAAGAACGACCTTGCGAGAACCGTTTATACTACAACAACCTTGTCATTCTTGCAAGTAATATAGGAGTTTTTAACCCGTTTGCATGTGTGGTAAAATCTCTATCAGACATAGAGCACATCAATCAGAACCATATAATTGGTCTTGAATCTGCCTCTTACGTAAACGAAGGAACCGAGCAAAATGCTCATGTTTTGACACGAAGGAATCAAATTCAAGTGGAATTGTTGGAAGAGAGCAGCTTAACCGAACTCTTATTCACAGGTGCTGAAGCTGTTGAGGCCAAAGACGGGCCCCTTGCTTTGTACATAATTTCGAAGCTTAAAACAGTTGTATTAATGGATACTAAGGAAAATGAAGACAACCTTTTCAACAGGTTGGCATTGTTCTTCATTCAAGGCCTTTACAACAAGAGCCTTAATGTTGCTCCTGAAATTTCCCACAAACCGGTAGTTCCTGGACCGTTGGCAAACATAATGTCCGCATTTCAGATGCTCCAGGAGCTCTCTCCTTACCTCAAATTTGCACATTTCATGGCCAACCAGGCAATTCTCGAGGCCATGCGAGGTGTTAACGAAATTCATGTCATTGACCTTGACATCATGGAGGGGAGCCAATGGCCTTCTTTGATGGTTGACCTTGCAATGAAAGGTGGCCCCACAGCTTCCATCAGAGTAACAGCCTTCACAGTGGACGACCAGCAAACTGTTCACCAAGCCGGGATAAGGCTAAAATAGTTCACTGATACTCTCAACTTGCCGTTCGTGTTTGATCAGGTCAGAGAAAAAGAATTTAGTTGAATAACTGGAGTAGGCAATGCGGTGTTAATAGGCAACTGTATGATCCACAGCTTCACATGCCCAACAGAAGCTTCGCATCGGTGAGAACATTCTTGGATCATATGAGAAAACTATTGCCTAAGATTGTTGTCCTAGTAGAAGAAGAGCTGAATTTTTTGGGAGTACCTTCAATGTCCTTCGTAGAGTTCTTCTGCAAGTCTGTCCACCATTATACTGCGCTTTCTGACTCATTCGGGACTAGTTTTCGTGGTTTAGGGTACAAAACCGGATTGAAACAGATAGAGGAGGAGGTCTTGGGGATTAATATTGTCGATAGTGTGATGCGGCTCCCATGCGATAAGGAGGAAAGGATGATGTGGGGGGATGGTTTTTTTGCCTCCTTGAAGGGCGGTTTTAAACCCATCCCGTTCACTTGTTACAATATTCCTCAGGCGAACTACTTGGCTAACCTGTTCGATAAGGGGTACTCTGTTCAGCACCACAATTGCAGGTTAGCTTTGTGTTGGAAATCAAGGCCTATGTTAAAAGCCTCCGTTTGGCTGCCGATAACAATATCAATGCTTTGAACATCGAATCGCCTTCCTACTCGAGTGTTATGGAATCAAAAAGCCGATGTTTAATCAATCATCAATGCATCACCAATTATTCCACTTCTCTTGTGTGGGAGGGTGAAGAAAGCTTCTTAATTATTGTAAGAATTAACTACTGGCTAGTGTTAAATACAGTCTAAAACCTTTGCCAACTACCAAACACTGCGATTGAAAAAAGAATCAAACTTACTTATTACTCATGAGTGCAAACATTTCCAAAGGTATCTGGCTTTCACAATATTAACTTCCAAAAGGGATCAAAGGGATGGCCTTTCTAGCATCAGTAACTACGATTCAATAACCACAGCGAATCCTACAACTGAAGATTGGCTGTGAGATCCGAACCCGGCAAGTGAAACGTTACATTAACTAGTGTTTACAGAGGTGAGAGTGGAAGCTATTAGGGGTCAATTGCCATGGGTGTAATACGCCTTTTCAAAGGTTTACTTACAATTGGTGATTCATTTTTACCTTCATTCCTTTCTGCTTCTGATTTTCCCATTTTTTCTGCAACAATACTATCAACTACCATGTCATCTGGCTTCTCAACTGATCTTTCGTTCTCTTCACCCACGACCTCTTTTCCTTTCGTTTCTGATTTTCCACTCTCTGTTGTTATAAGACTATCAGTTGCAGTAGCTTCAGTTGCGATGTCCTCTTCCTTCTCAACAGGACTATCATTTTGCATAGCTTCAATTACCATGTCCTCTGGCTTGTGAACTTGGCTTCTCTTCTCGTGACCCACGACTGTCTTTTCTTCTGTTGCAGAATGAAACTGGAGTAAGGATAAACCAAGCAATGGAAGAATTGATGGATACAAAAATTAGTGATAAATAGATTTAGAAAATGCAAGGACAGAAAACCTGATAAATAGATAGGTGACCCCAGTTCATTATTTTCAAATTCAACAACAGTGCAGTAACCATCTTGAGAAGACAGTGCTAGATAATGAGCATCGGGTGACCTTTTGAAGAAAAAACATCAGAGGCCAACTTATCATAATTAAAACATCAAATAAATAGTTTACTGCAGACAACTGATACAAAGTTTACCATGCAATGTCTGTTATAGCTGCATAGTGAAGACCAGCAAAGATAGCAATCGGAGGAACACTCTCTGTGTCATAAATGTACAAAGAATTTAGAGTGGCCACAGCAAAAACAATGCGGTGGGGAAGGTTAAAGAACCCAGCTGCAAATTCACCATAGAATATTCATATTACTATAATCCATCAACAAAGCTACAATATATGTTGCAAAATAACAATGTAACCACCAAGCGTACATTGATTTGACCCCCGCAGGCTAAAAAGCAAAGGGCAGAAACGAACTGCTATAACAGGTTTGCAGGCACCAGGGAGCTGTAGAGCAGGCCTGTGTTAACATGAAATGTGAGAATAAATGCAAGAAGAAAGTTCCCTTCAAACTTGGTTAATTTACTTGACAATTGTGAGTCATGACACTGAAAAGCACAGGATCATGCTATGATACCCAACACAAAACTTAGGTGGAATATAGATGATGAATCATTTTAAGAGAAACAATATTCAGAACTAAAAAATAACACCGATGCCTTGCCTTGAAAGGTCCTTCCTAGAAAATACATAAGCAGTATTTACTGTTTCTGGTGTGGGTGATACTTTGTAGGAACCTGAAATTGGAAGATTGTTACGTCAAAAAAAGGTGTAATGAACCCTAACATTAGTGGTAATTAACTAATTATGGATAGTAGGGAGTCAGGATTCAGAGGGATGTCTAAATGACCATCTTATTTCAGGAACATACAGTAACCTAAATAGGGCATCTCAGATCATCTTTTCATTGTTTTAAAACATATATGCACCAATCCTAAACAAAATTATAACCCATTAAAAGTTCAAACTATGTAAGGATCCATGCATGCATGCATGCATACATCCATACATACATACACTTATAGGCATATTCTTATTTGCATACGTATAGGCATACATGTACATATCTACCATGATTCCAAAGCAGTCTAGGATACTTATACTCAAGACAGAAAAGCACAAAATCAACCTGAGTAATGAGCCTTAAGAAGGTGCTTAACCTATCAAACAAAATTCAAACTAAGGCCCTAAACCAAGATAGCACTATCTGCCAGATTGAATTCCACAAGCACCTACACTCCCTTAAAAATCCAGCATAAGTAGTCACATGTCGGAAAGGTCTAAAACCGAAGTATGTTATTCTAGAGACGCTTCAGTCCATAAATTCCATAGTCTCACTACGCTCATTTTATAGCCTAATACAAGTCATACATGTCTTGAGCGAATCTACCAACACTGGAAATTAAAATGGTGTGTACTTCAATCATCAAAAATTAAGTTCACTTCAAAGAGTCCTGAAAATCAATATGATTGCAAATAATGGGTTCTTTTGAGCTATCGTAATTCAATTAAACAAAAAACAATAGCATGACATACTTAAGGCCCTACAACACATAAAGCACAGAAACCAATAAAACCAACCCCTAAATTGCTAAAACCTTAATCAAGAAAAGTACAAGTAATGAATATTACATTCTTGAACTTACTTAAATACCCTAAATCTACCCACCCATAGCCTATGCGGGATTTAATGGTATCAAAGTTTCTCATTCTTTAGGCCTTTGGGTCTTCACCAACAAGAAAATCACTCATATGACACATATACTATTTGACGTGGCCCATTCCCTCAATGGCCCCAAGATGTCACCATAACCATGGCCCTTGAACCTCACAACTACTTGCTATCATATCATTGGTGACCACCCAAGGCTAGCTTCATGTGTGCTAACTCAAGTTGGCATTTGGATTTATGAGCCTTACTTTAAGCTAGATCTTCTCAACTTATAACTGACAGTGAGATCCATGAATATGACATTGTCCATCGAAAAGATGATGGAGCAAATTACATTTCTCCAAAGTAGACTAACCCAATGGATGCTACTAAATTAGTTACAGTCCTCACCTAGAGGCTATGTCATCCATACAATAATAATTGCCAACAAAAATGGGGGAGGTGGTAACAAACATACAATACCCATTGGAACACAACTGACCATCATGGACAGAAAATTACACTAAGTCCACATTTCGGTGAGCATTCTATTGAGGTAGTACCTGCTGGAACAAGCAGAAATGATCCATCAGGTGACCATGCTAATCTTCGAAAGAAAGATGGCAATGTCTCATCAAGAAAGAGATGGTTTTTAGCAGACTGCATTAGAAAACGTCAAGAAGCTTAGGACATTTGTATTCCATGTATTATTATGATAAAAACGAAATGCATAGATGATTTACTATTTGCTAACCTTAGAATCATCCGAAAGTGGATGTTCAGCCTTCGAAATAACATGCTGAGAAACAAAATTTGTCTTCTCAGCACCTGTCCCTTTTGAATGAGGTTTCTTGACGTAAATGCGACAAGTTCTATCAGAACTAAGGGAAGCAACGTAGTTGGCCAATGGGTCCCATGCCACACCTTGAACATAATGGCAATGGGAATCCAGAATCTGATGGACAGAACCTGATGAATAGAAACAGGCAAGATCATTCTTGATCTTTTATGAACTATTAACAGATATTTGCTACAGTTATTTTGGTTAGCCATTCTCTTTCTTACCTTTGTTCACATCCCATATGATGCAAGAATTATCCACTGACCCGGAGATGAGATATGCACCATCAGTAGACCACTGGAGGTCAAGCACATCCTTGCGGTGAAATCTAACTCAAGAAAAGCCAGTCATGAACATAGGACTCATGCAAGAAAAAAATGGCCTAATAAAGCTCTAAACAGTTGATCTGACATTTTGATTGAAATACATCTGAAATTGAACTCCAAGATGCCAGATTGCAAGTACTAAATCGACTACATAAACTGAATTCAAATTATTCACCTAGTACCTTATCTATCACAAATTGGTTCATGGTATCAAACTGAATGCAACAAACTAACAGGATCAAGTACAGGTCATTTGTGTGTATACACATTTATACAGTCTCTCAACTCTAAAATAACACTATTTGAGAGACCGCTTTTTAAGTATGCATCAAATGAAGTTCCTTTCAAAAAAATCAGCTAATAGAGAAACTACATAAGCGTTTGATCAAAAGGTGATAATTTCAGCCAAATCAGAAACACTATATTGGCATATTAGGGTGTGTATGTGTGTCTGATTAACAAAATTTTAAAAATTCAAATAGCACATTGGTTTCAGGCTACATGCGACAAACGAATGGGATCAAGTAGGCAAATACCTGATTCTGTTAGACCTAAATCGCCTAAACTGGTGCCTTGCCAGCTGTACCTTGAACTAATATGCAAATGCAATGCATACAAAAGGGTCACTATTCAAATTAAAAATCTTAGTGATGCCAGGAATGATCTGAGATGAGCATTTGGGTATAACCATGGTGGATTTAGGATGATAAAATTTTGAAGAAATAGGATGTGTAGAAGACTAAGAAGGTTAGGGTTTGCAGTAATTCTAACAGAGGGGAATAGATAGGTAGAGGAGATAATAAAATCACTAAGTTTCATTCATGCCAATCTGGTTTGGTGTTTAACTGGTTTCAGTTATGAATAGAGAGATGCTTAACATGCATGTGAGGTGTAATTATTTTGTATACAATAAAAATCATTGTTTTGTCATAATTCACAAACTAATTGGTTAACCTGTTTTAATTTACAAAGCTAAAACTCAAATCTAATAAGGATGGGATAAGGAAAGGGTGCTATCTAAGTTCAAGTTTTCTTTTTCCGGGAGAGGCTATGGATCCAATGACAATAAGCATGTTGAAAATCCGATTTGGTGTTTCATTATTTATATGAACTGAAAACTGTAAAAGCCTGGACATTCTATGTCAAAATGACTATTTTATATGCATGGATAGGATTCCTTTGTCCATATAAAAGATCAATAGACCCTCCAGTTATTGTTATCACTCATTGGCGGCTTCTGTTCACTTCTCCATGACGGTCACCTAACAACATTACCATTCCCATTTCTAAGATTCTCAATTTATTTTACTAATTATCTCTACTTACAAATTTTCTAATCTTAAACTACCACGGACAGTTCTTTCTTCACCCAAAAGGCATTACATTTAGATTTCATCCAATGGACTTAGTCTTAGGCTTCCAAAGAAGATATCTCTTACATAACCATGATGTAGATAATGCATAACTTACAACAATGTCTTTAGGACCTTCCACACTTTGCTATTTTCTGTTGCATGCAACTTCCACACAATGAGCTCACCTCCTGATGATAACAAGAAAAACATGAATCAGGAACAGGTAACTTAAGGGACATTGAATCAGCTAAAATGGCGAATCAGGATTGTCTTGTTATACATATAAAATAAATTAAGTTCTGTTAGTGGCTTCACATACCGTCCGCACCAGAGGCAAGTTGTTCTCCTGCATCATCATTGAAGAAGTGATATTAGTTGGAACATCAACAATAACCATGATGAAGGGAAGACATGTCAATAACACAATCACCCAAGCTTCAATTATTCGTTTTTTTCTTTTGAAAAGAAACTTCTCTTATTGCATACCCAATCTTCATTAACAAGCCAATGCAATACTACTCAGATATACAACAAAGTGAAGCTGCTATCTGAAGGACAGAGTTTGGTTTTCAGATATGGAAGGGATTGAGAAATCAAAGAAACTTCAGCACTAATATGATTGAAGACCCCCCCCCCCACCCCCCACCCCCCTTTCTCCCTGCCTTCTAAAACCTAATCTCTCTTCCTTCTATTGTTCTTTTATTATAAATCTCTTTGTCTTCTATTATCTCCAATTGCCTTGGTGTTCCTCTTATTCTGTCCCATTCTTCTTCTTCTTCTCTAAACCCCTCTCCCCTCTATACTTCTAAATTCTCTTTACTGGTTCTACACCTTTTTTTAATCAATACACATGTACTGTATCGTGGGATCAATGAGAGCTGACTTCAAAATGGAAAGTTGATGCCATAATTTCATATTCTATTGACACTCTGGGAGCTGTGACGCCATTCTTCTTCATTAGATTCACAATTTTCTGTACTTTCCAATTGTTATAAAATGTACAAACTTCAGACCTCCCAACATTTAGAGAATCTAGTTCCTAAATACCTCAACCTCTCGGAACTCCTATGTTTAAGGAGAGAGAAAGTGGCTCCTAGTGCCTAGCTATTCAATGCTTTAATACTACTACATTTCATGCGTGGCTAGAGTAACTAAAACATAATTGTTAAATCAAAAAGTTGAATTCAAAAAGTAATAAACAATTGGTGACTATCTAAAATAGCTAGTATAGTTAGCTTAAGCACTTCAAAAGTGCCCACTGCCCAGTCATTTTAGCATAACGTTGACTAAAATTAAAACACCTCCCGTTGAGATGCTGTTAAACGTTGAAACTTCTTCATCCCAGAAGATATTCATCCTCATTGATTCAAAATTCTGACTTTAAAGTATAGGAACTTCTACTTTGCAGTACATGCTGTATTCCACCATGAAACTTCTTGCTTATTTTATTTTTCAAAACCTAGGAGCAAGCTGTTTGGGGTCGCACTTGTGGATCAAATGGGGACTTGAGAGTCTGGTAACTATGCAGAAGAAAAGAACATCAATGGAAAATTCCCAGAAACTAACCCTCAAAACCATCCAAATCAGATCAATGTAATCAACTATATTCCCCCGATCAGACTCAACCAAATTTGCCAAATTATCCCAGTCATCTGTAAGGAGGAGGTTGTTTAAAATACACACACAAACTCACTGCTAGTCATTTCATACTTTAATTAAGTCAGCAAGTTGTATTTCTGTCCTTGAAATTATGACATATGGAAATTAGGCATAAAAAAAATTTGACATCAGTAAATGGGAATGAAAATGTAACTTTTAGTCTTATACATTCAGGTATGCATTGAAGGAAAACGTAACCCCAAAAACATATTTCTACATCAGCAGCTTGATTCTCTTCATAACCAATGTTTGAGGCAAGAACTGAGGATTACAAATGCCAAAGCCAGCACATTAGAAGCAAGTTCCATCTAAGTTATCATCTTTAGAAAAGTGAAATCTAGATAGAAAAGAAAGAGAAATGAACGTTCACTGAAAACTAAAAAGGTGTTCCAGTTGGAAACAAACACATACAAATTTCATCATGAAATGAGTTTCAAGCAATTATGTGCAAGTCCTGACTGTTAAATACTAAATCTCGAATTACATTTCCTTGTAAATCCATGCAATTCCTAACCACTTAAATAGTAAAACTGAAATTACATTTCTGCTTAAAACCCTCAATGACAGGTTCACACCAATATCATACATGGATAAATTGTAGGAAGCACTTCAAGTGCTTTTTCAACATTCACTTGAATTTTTTCCTAAGGATTGGTTCCAAAAACATTTTCACCAAAAGCGCTTTTAATCATTTTAAAAGCACTTCCAAATGAGCCCTTATACAAATGGAAATGATGTTCTACGATAAAATATAAAACAGTAACTACTACCCTTGGAAGATAAAATAAATTGATAAGGGTATGAAAAACTTAATGTTCTGCATAATGACAACACCTTTTCACCTTAATATAATCCTAGAAAGTTCAGAATATACATAGCCAGTATGCATTCTGTTCACCAAGTCTGGAGTTAGCATTACTAACATTTAATGAATTTCAGGATCTAATATGTGAGAATTCGCGGAAACTAGCTATGCAACTCAATCATAATTTTACAGTACAGCATATTCATTACACTACAGCAAAGCAGACAACAATGAGACATAGGTATTCGCTTACCTGAACGGGAGAAGCGAAGAACATTCACGGCGGAACTATGGTAAGAAAGGCTATTTTGATATGAAGCTACTGGGAGTTTCTTCTCCGTTTCGCTCGAACTTATTAACCAAAGCTGGTAAATATTAAACAGGAAAAAAAGAAACAGTTAGTCCAACAATTAACAAAATGAAATCACTCTAGCAAAAAGAAACAAACTAAAATCAACACTTAGAAATAAGCTATAATGGACAATTTGAGTGCTGGGTGAGCGAAATTGTTCAGATTAATGTCGAAATCTGGTAAGAGAGAGTACCTTGATGTCGAAATCGGCGCCACCAGTGGCGAGAGTGCCGGAAATTGGGTGGAAATCTAGGGTCAGGACCGGCTTGGTGTCGTGCCAGTTGATCTGAACAGTCCCTCCCTTCATTTTTCTTGGTGTTTGGGGATTCTTTTGGGAATCCAATCTTGGTTTATCAAATTTGGGGAAGAAAAGGGAATTTAGGTTTTCCTGGGAAGGAAGAGTGGTACTTAACTTCGATTTGGCGGGAATTGTTTTGGGAAATTCTACGGTTTGCCCTAAAATATTATCTTTTATTTGTATTATTATTATTTTGTTTTTTTACTTTGAGAAATCCAACTTAACCTTTTGATCACACGAAATCTCTATATCGTCTATGGACCCATGGTGTTGCATTTACTTAAACATTTTATTTGGCCCATGTTGCTACAAATTCCCAGGTCTCCCAACAGGGTTTGCCATATCTTATGGGAAGTAGTATCGAAGAAAATTAAAAAGCTCACTTATACAATGTCCTGGGTCAGGGACGAAGTCAAAAATTTCTTCTAGTGGGGGCAACCGAAAATAACTAAGAAAATCTTATTATAGTATGGTTATATGCAATATGATATTAAGGATGGTTTCAAATGATGATGTATCACGATTTCAATGTTACAAAAATTTCAATATAGTAGTGGAAAGTGGCAAAGTGATGAGAAAATATAAGTACATGATAGGCAGGAGAGGGTTTTTTCAGTTTGAATGACAGAACAAAAGCACTATTGCTCATATAATATTTGATATGGAGTATAAGTAAAATGAATGTATATTGAATATTAGATACATATATTTTCTTCAAAGATAACCCGTGTATATTATATAATTGTAGTCTGTAATTAAACAAATGAATTATTTGAGTGGGACATATGCCCCAGTGAGCCTTCGTTGGCTCCGTCCATGTCCGAAGCCGAGGGATGCAATGTCGGAGTCTCGCTCGTAAAGGCACATTGGTTGAGCATGACCCGTACGTAATTGGTTAGTCAATTAAGGCGCAATTATAGATTTGGCACATTTTCTCATAAGTTGATTACAATCGCTGATCATGAATCGATATGCACATAATTTAGTTCAAAAGGCAAGTGAGAAGAAACCATTGATATCAACCGACTAGGTACCGTTCCCATGGGTCTCTAACCAAAATTAAAAAGTCCAGCTGAGCAAATTATCTTGAATTCATCCTGTGCATATTTGTAGTACCATAAATAATCATTACCGACCATGAAACATGTATCCAATATGATTGTCACGTACTCACAGTATATAGTGATGAGCCGATTCCACATTATATATTTTACCTTATTTTTTGGTATGTTTTGGTGAAATTTTGATACCTTGATGTGTATTTTAAATGTAGGATATACAAATCCATTTTGGGCATAAAGTGATGAAACGATGAAATTTTTCAGTAATTCCAATTGAAGCGGGTTCGTGTGTTTGTCAAAAGGTTGTGTCAAAGTTTCAACATTTAATTCCAAGGCACATGATCATGGCGAATTAATTAAGGTCCAACGATTGACGTTCTAGGCTTAATTATGATTTTTGGGCATGAAGATGGCGTTTTTTGGAGTTTAACTCTTTTGCAAAGTTGAAGGTGACATATCACTAAGCTTTTAAACAAGATTTTTTAGGCCTGATTTGGAGCTAGAATGGTCCAGCAACGTAGACAATTGCTAGCTGTCCAGATTTCCTAATTAGATATGGATTGTGGTTTTTAAGTTATCTTTTTGTTATTTTGTTTCCTAGTTTTTAGAAGGCGTTATGTAGGTAGGATTATGAATAAAGGGCTGTATATAAGCTTCCAACCAGCTTTTAGGGTTCTCTACGCGATATTAAGAGCACTCACTAAATCCCTGGCAAATTGCAAACTACAAACTACAAACTACAAACTACAAGGGTGTAATTTTGCGTAACTAATTCATTTTGCTAGGGCTAGACTACGAGTCTTAGCATGAAAAGTGATTTTATTAATTTGCCTAATGAATTGCTTTGAATTATTAATCACCGTGCTTAAACTATCTAATTGGCTTAGTAATTTGCCGCTATTAAGATATTTAGACAAGTAATTTGATGAAATTTTTGTTAGAACATTACCCTGAAATTGAGGAGGGCTTATTGTGATTAGTTATTGTAATTTCACTTAAGGTGAACATTGCACTCTTAAGGGTTGAATGGTTTTTCAAAGGGTTTTCACAAACTTAATGAGTCTTGCATGTTTATACTTGATCTGAATATCACAGATGGATTTTATGTTAGATATATATTTCCGTTTGAATATCACGAGCAAAATATGCATTAGGAAAACCTAACCTTCGAAGCATGTATGTGGAAATTCATAAGTAATTGGTAGAATTGCATAGGATTATTAATGGTGACCACTAACTCCTAATCTTCGCCATAAGTGTTTATTGAAATCCATTTTATTCTTTTATGATTTTACCGACTTGTATTTTTAATTAAGGATTATATTAAATACAAATCATGCATCCAATCCTTGTAGAGAATGATCTTGCATGAGCATTTATATTACGACTACTTTATACCCTTGCAAGTATTCTATGTGATTTTAACCATTTTTTGCATAGATGCTAAAAATCCTACATATAGTTTAGAACATTTTATTCAATTTTGGGTATCAGAAATCACTGCTCTTCTCTAGCTCATTAACAAGCAAATGGTCAAAGAAAAGAAGGTGGAGAGGTAAATATCTATGAACTGAAAAGCATACTAGATGAAACGAAAGGTAATTGGTTGGAAAAGCTTTATTATATCTTATGAGCCTAAAAAACAATAGAGAAAATACAAATGGCAGAATCTCTAGTTTCTTTACTACATGGAACAAAGTAGTAGTTCTACCAATTCATGTCAGTAGAACAAATGTTAGATCTCTTCTTTCTACTGCGTGTCTTTCTACTGCATCTTAGGATAATGAGTTATGATTTATTTAGATCTTTTGGAGGAATGAGAGATTTCCCGGATCAAGCATGCATTAACAAAAATACCTCTCTCACGCACAAGCGTGTGCATAATCTGCTAGTTTCTAAAGATAAAGGAAGAGAGGAAGAAATTCAATAATTAATAATTTTGTCACTGTTTTTATACCTGGGAAATAATCTGGCAAACAAACTTTCCATCCAACTTCCTGAATCAGTACTAAATGTGATTTTTCGTTAATGTAAACAGTACCGGAAACTTTTCGTTAAAATTATCTAATAAACTGATAGTTCATATAAAATATATATATATATATATATTGAGAATTGTTATTAGCACTTCAAAAATCTTATTCTACACTCCAAACTTTCTATATTAGGAAAGAAAAATACAGTGTAGAATGAAATTTTTAAAGTGCCAATAACAATTCCCTATATATTTCTATATTATATATAAATATATATTGTAGTACGTAAGCCAAGTAAACCGTTATGATTATTCCTGAACCCCTTAGTCAACAAAATCCCAACAAACCATTTGCGATCTAGCTAGCTGGTACAAAATACAATTAATTAATTAATGCTAGCCAGAACCCCTAGTACTTTTTTCACGATTCACATATTCCGTTGCCCTACGTGCTTAGTCACACATTTTTCACTTATTAATAATTCATTACAATTGAGCATTGAACACAAATACTATCAATCATTTCCACAACTATAGATAATTAATCCGAGCCACGCACCTCTAATAGCATCATATTATCTAATCACACTAAGCTCGCAGCAGCACTAGTAGTACAGCTGCAATTAAGGTAACTTCATCCGGTGGTAGTGGCTTGGTCTAGTTGTCAGGGTGTCTAGTGAACGAGGAGGAGGCGGTGGAACCATGCTGCGGCGGCCATTCCAACGGCAACCCAACCCCTGCAGTAGGAACTCCAACTGATGTTGATGGGCCATTAATAATATTGGTATTGCACTGATCATGAGCTGCTGCTGCGGGTGCTGCAGCTGGGTGGTGCTGATCATTCTGATGATGATGACCATCGATACTAATGTTTTTGACATTACTGGAAGAGGAGGAAGATGATTGTAGCAACCGGATTTGCCTCTTCAAGAACTTGACGTATCGAATAGCTTCGTCTAACATAGAAGCAGTATCCATTTTAGTTCCTCCGGGAACGAGTCTTTGGAGGATACGAATTTTCTCGCTTATCCTCTCGCGCCGGTGACGCGCAGCCACGCTCTGGGGATCATCACTGATTCGCACATTCCGCCTTTTGGGCTTTCGGATTGTAGCTGGATCGATGTCCACCGGCTGCATAGCGGCGATCCTGTACATCATTTCCTTCATAGCTCCAAGCTCTTCTTCACCAGTTGCTACGGAGGCCTGGTCTTGATCATCTTCGTGATCATCTAATTCCATCAAAGTATTATTATTATTCCCTGCAGCGGCGGCTAGTAGTACTTGATGAGCGTGATGATGATGACGATGTTGATGATGGTGACCGATGATTAGTTGATCATGATCATGAATATTCAAAGGGGAGGGAACATACTGATGATGGGTAGATGAGGAGGATGGGGTTTGATGATGCCCTTGAAGATGGAGAGGAAAGTTTGGCCAAAGAGAAGCATACTCAAAGGAGGAGGAGATCTCATGTGGGAGGATGGGATCTTCCATGCTAACATGATCATGATTAAGATCCTGCCCGCCGGAAGAGTTTAGAGACAGCTTACTTGCATAATCAATATTGATGTCCATGCTTTTCTGTGCCGGTAAATTCCAACTGATGATTATTTATATTGAAAATAAAAATAAATTTGGGAAGATACAAATTCGATCTACCAGTTGATCAAGTGGACTTGAAGTGGTATTTGTGGCCTGTACATGCGATCAATGATAACACAAAAATATAGCACCATTTAACTCGTCCGGTGATTGGCGATCAAACGGCGAAATAAAAAAGTCTGCTAGGTTTTCAATTGAAGCTTTAGAAGGAACGATCCAACACTCACCATCTAAAGTTAGAGAGAGAGATAGGAGGGAGAGGGAGGGGGAGAGAGAGAGAGTATTGGAGCAAAATTTTAGTGAAGGAAGAGGGAGAAGCATGCATGATATGCAACAAAGCAGAAGAGGGATGAATTGATGAAATAGAAAAAGATAATGGGTGGAAGGGGGACCCACAAAAGCGATCAAGTGATGATCAAGGGGTTAAATGATCTTATATCTTTATCTGGCAAAGTTGTCTAGGGTCAAGGATTGCACTTCTGAGAGCTTGCAGGCTTTGCCACATTCCTAGGGTTCTCTCCCATTTATTTACTTAATATAAATATAAATATATTTATACATGGAGTAGTACAAGCACTGAAACTCTAGCACTGCTTCTTCTTTATGCTTCATGATTCGCTGTTGCGGATATAATTACTTCGGTTACTCTTTCAGCCAAAATTGGGTTTCGTGCGGGGGTGAGGTTTCCTTGGTTTTAGTCTTGCGTACACACAGTAATTTTTGGGTCAATTTATGGTATCACCAATGTTATAAACGGTGTATTTTTCAAAAATTGAATACCAAAAACGTGTATTTGGTAATATTAATTTATAGAAAATTTTATTTTAATCGTTAAAAAAGATCATGTTTTTAATAATACCGTATGTAAAATGAAAAACTAAAAATAATCCTTTGAATCATATCCACATCAGCTTATATATTTCATGTCAAATTTAATTACTTTTTTTTTTTAATGAATTTATTGTAATTTTTAGTCTGCCTACATTACCTCTTTAAGGGATTCAAACACAAAAATTGAATAGCATTTTGTAAATTAGAACTAATGTATAAGGCCTAACGAATCAATAATGCAAAAATTATTGGACCTAACGAATTAAAACATAAAAACTAACAAACCATGCATACCAAATTGACCAGACGTAATGAACTAAAACATAAAAAATAAAAAAACCCAAAAATACAAACTATACCAAATTGACTGTACTGAATCCATCGGACCTAATGGACTAAAACATAAAAAATACAAATTGTACCAAATTGATCGTATCGAATCTATCGGACCTAGTGAATTGAAACATAAAAAATACAAATTGACACAACCCGACCGAAGCCAGGGCATGCTGGCCGTCACGTGGGAGTGATGTAACCATGTGCACAATGCGGAAGCTAAGAAATAATAATAAAAGTACGAATAAATAAAAATCAAGCTATACACTAAATAGATAACATACAAGTGCAAGCGTAAGTGTGAAAAACAATATTCAGAGCACGGAAGATCTAGTGCAGTCCGGGGGAATAAACACTAAATAAACACACCCAGACGTGGTCCTACTCTGGTGATAATCTGTCAGATATGCCGTGAATCCCTCGAGAGCCACCAACAGATCTATCCAAACTAGAAGCTGGAGGGGCACAAAGCAGAAAGCGTGAGTAGGTAAAAACAAAGCTTTTCAAAATCATTTCAATATCAAAATTACTAACCCTTCGCCGTAAAACCTGTATAGTTTCCCAGAAAATAGAATATGCACATATATATAAATCATGCTCAGAAATATGCCATGTCGAATGCCTCTAAATAAAATGCAAGTACTCAGGTAATGTCAAATCAGTGCGATGAAATCTGTCAGCCGGAGTCACCTAACGTGACTTGTACGGCTAAATCTAGAGCTCGAATCTCCAACTCACTAACTATACCTGCACACGAGTCGGAACTACCTAAAGTGGTTTGTACGACAGGACTAAGTGTAAATAAATACGCTCAAGTGCTACAATCACGTAAAGACTGGGCGAATAATCGCGGATCACCTACGAGTCGGAACCACCTTTAGTGGTCTGTACGACAGGACTGTGCACCTAACTTGGATCCAAGGTAAACGTGTGGTGCGGGAGGTGAACATTACGTGAAGGACTGTGCCCTACTCTGGGCGGGAGCACTAACACCGGGGGTGCAGGTTATGAGCTCTCTAAGCATCTCAAATCATTACTAAACAAAAATATAAACCATAACTTACCTGACACTTACCTGTGCGTCCGCAGCACCAAACATATATATATATATATATATATATAGATATATGCAACTACTAATGCATAATTAAATAGGCAAATGCAAAGCATGGCATTTAAAACATATAAATGTTTCATTTCATTTTCTGGGAAAATCACAAGTATATAGGTATATACAGAAAACCAAAAGCCCACTCACTGGTATGTAGAAGGGTCGTAACCCCCTTGCCTCGAGTGACTGCGCTCGTCCTGGGGATAGGTCTCACCTATATGCAAAACAACTATAAAAACGTTAATTTAAAGCACATAACCCAAATTAGGTAATAACTTCTCATACCATGCTCAAATGGGGTGTATGAATACACCAACGTGATCTACTCAACCTCACGAACATCCCCATATTTTTAAAATAATTTTCCGACGCCTCAGGTGCCCCCACGCGCCGCCCACGTGCAGGCACGTGCCTGGTACACTGACGGCATCAGTTAACGCCGTCAGGAATATTCCATTATGTTTGACAGATTTTGTTAAAGTTAACCTAATGCCGTTAGGAATATTCCGTCGTCTTCTCCGGCCAACCTTCGGCGCCGTTGCCGTCGCCGGAAAATCAGAAAATTTTCTAAACTTAATATCTCACTCGTTTTTCACCCAAATTTCACAAAATTGGTACCAAAATGAAGCTTACAACTAGAGGAACAAATCCTTACCACTTTCAAGCACTAAAACCAACGGAATCTCGCCGGAAAAACTCCACCAAATCCGACCAAACCTGTAACTCACGATCCCGACGTCCAAAACCTTCAAACGAACCACCCCGAGCTTCCTAAGGACTTCACCAAGCTTCCTACAAGCCTAAAATTCCCAAAAACACATGATTTTACATGTGCATGAACAGTACTCCGAAATGAACCTCTCGGGTTCGACGTGAAAACGAAGGTTCCCTTACCTGAAATGGGTATGGTTGAACTCCTAAGAACCTCACGAGCACAAATGTATAGTTTTCTTCCTCGATCTACCATGTTTTTGAGTGTTTTAGTCTTGTCCGTACACAAGCAGAAGAAAAGAGAGAGAGAAAGACTCGGGATAGGAAGAAGATGAGGATGAAAGTGTGTGGGTGCATGTGTGGTCCAAAATCAGCCTACCAAAACCCCAAAATGACCACACAACGAAACAAAACACTAGGGGCAAAACCGTTATTTTACCCCTACGGTACGAAAAATCCAGGACAGGCTGTCACACAAATGGTACCAAATTGACCATACTAGATCTATCGGCCCTAAACTACATAACGTACCTAATTTATTGGACCTAATTTGTTGGACCTAATTTATCGAACCTAGTGAGCTGAAACCTAAAAAATACAAATCGTACGAATTGGCCGTATCGAAATATTAGACATAAACTATATAACGCACCTAATTGACCATACCAAAGCTATTGGACCTAAATTAGTGCATTCTCCACACAATATCAAATTTGAATAATATAAAAAAACAAAACAAAAAACAAAAAGTAGGTAATTATAGAAAATAAAGATGGCATTTTTTAGAAAATGAGATGGAGGTTACTTTTATGGATGATAATGAAACTACGGTTACATTTTTCAAACTTTGATAGTGGAGCGAGGTTACATTATAGACAATAAACATGACATTCTTGTAAATAGTGGTAAAACTTGTGGTTTTATTATAAGTGACATGTCATGATGCATCAAAATGAAGGATATTTTTTAGATATTGAAAACCTTCCAGGGTATACTCTAAAATCATCTTTGACAAGCCCTTATCTCTAAAAGGCTCATTATTTTAAGCCAATTTTTAGTGACTTTAAATTTAGGAGCTTTATTTGTAGAGATTAAAACACAAAATACATTTCATAGAAGTGAATTGTTATTAGCACTTCAAAAATCTCATTTGACACTGCAAACTTTCTATAATTAGAAAGAAAAATACACTTATGAGGAGTGTATAATGAGATTTTTGGAGTGCTAATAACAATTCCCTTCATAAAACTATATTAGTTTTGAAGCATTTCAAGGAGAGACAAAATCCCAAACCCCAACAAACCTAGCACAAAAACAAGCACACCAAAATTTAAAATTTATGTCATGCCCTCAATAGACTTGTTAATTAACCAAGCCAAAACTACAAACTAATCATCTATAAAAACTTCAAATTAATTTTAGATCCTTAAAAAATTAGTTTATGCACTTCATCATTTTCACAATTTATACACTTCTACAAGATCAATGCCAATATTCCAATAGTTCTACAAGATCAATTTCAAAATTTCAGCATTTATGCGAGATCTATTTAATTTCTAGCACTTTTACTAAATCAATTTCAAAATTTTAGCATTTCTCCAAGATTAGTTTCAAAATTTTCAGCACTTTTGCAAGATTAACTTCAAAATTCCAGCATTTCAGCAAGATCAGTTTCAAATATTTTAGCGCTTTTGCAAGATCAGTTTTGAAATTACAGAATTTCTGCAGGATTAGTTTCAAAATTATAGCACTTTTGCAAGATCAATTGCAAAATTCATGCAATTCTGCAAGATCAAATTCAAATTTATGCATCCGAATCATCCAAACCTAAAAAAATCAAATATTTTCATATACTACTAAACGAAGTCCCAATTGTTCTCATAAAAGGAAAAAAAAAAAACTCATGAATCTAGGGAATACAAAGAAGAAGGGAGGAGAGAAGTATGAATAACAGGTAGGAGAGAGAGAGTAAAAAAGACAAAGAAGGAGGAGGAGGAGGAGAGGGAAAAAGAGAGAGGAATAAGGAGACAGAGACACATCTTTCGAATAGAGGGGTAAAAGTAACAAATGCAAAGACAATTAAAAAACAGCTAAATATAAGCTTTGTCCTTGTATGAAATAAATAAAAAAAACTTATCTCTCTTTAAAATGAAGTTTTATAATTTGACTGTATAAGTAATTTCTCCTTAATATTATAACTCAAAAAACAATTTTTTTTCAACTTGAGCTGGTTATGAATTTTTCTTGAGCTAACCCAAATGGAAAAGTTGTGAGCGGGTGCCGAATTTATGGGAACCGAATTCAACAAAGTCAATTTTTTGTGCATTAGGGTTTAGGTACTCTCAATGTACAAGATCACAGCTTTTAAACATTTAATTTTTTAATTTAGGGGAGGAGGGAGTTCGAACCCGGAACGTATGCGTAGAAACCCAATGCCTATCTGCTAGGATATTAGACCACATACAATTGTTAAACTTCAAAATATTGTTTGTTTTACATCAATGGAATAAACTAAGGTCACATAAGAAAACATTATGCTTGACCAACAAGGAAAAAAATGTTACATTTTTTATTATGCAATCTTCCCACTTGAAATTTGTTTTTAGCAATACAATATATTGGTATCCTCTATACTTTTTAGTGTGAGATCTCATGTTCGACGAACTTGACTTATGAGTCCAATACCTAATTATTAAGGTTAGTGACACTACATGTTTGTGACAGGAGCATATTTATGCGACTTTGTTAGCCTATTTCCTTGCATTTACTCAATTAGTTTATATTTATTAGAGTATTTTAAGCTATTTTCGTGTGTTTGTAGGTTCAAATGGTAAAAGTGGCAAGAAAATGCAATTTGGAGCATTTTAGAGCAGTTTTGGGCTTGGAATGGATAACACATGCATGAAGCAAGGTGGATGGACATTTTTGAAGATCAAAAGAGGCTAAGAATGTGCTAAAGAGTTCAAGAAATTAATTCAAGACATAGAAGATAAGGAATCAGCTAAAGAGAAGGAACATTATCCAAAACCTTATCTTATCTTATCCTAACCTTATCCTAATCTTATTCTACCTTAATTCCAACTGCAAGGGGGAATCAATTTCACATTAAATCACCTAACTATCTGGTTCTAGAAGCCCTATCCTTTGTTGTAAGATCCCACATCGCCTAAGGGAGTGATCCTTATATGTATATTCTCATCCCTATCTAGCACGAGGCCTTTCGGGAGTTCACTAGCTTCGGGTTCCATGGGAACTCCAAAGTTAAGCAAGTAGCGCGCGAGAGCACTCCCATGATGGGTGACCCACTAGGAAGTTCTCAAGTGAGTTCTTAGAAACAAAACCGTGAGGGCGTGGTCGAGGCCCAAAACGGACAATATCGTGCTACGGTGGTGGAGAGGGCTTGGGTTGTGGTGGGGGCCCGCACTGAGATGCGACAATTTGGTATCAAAGCCTAACCCTGACCGTGGTGTGCCGACGAGGACATCGGGCCCCTAAGGGGGGTGGATTGTAAGATCCCACATCGCTCAGGGGAGTGATCCTTATATGTATATTCTCATCCCTACCTAGCACGAGGCCATTTGGGAGCTCACTGGCTTCGGGTTCCATGGGAACTCCGAAGTTAAGCGAGTAGCGCGCGAGAGCACTCCCATGATGGGTGACCCACTGGGAAGTTCTCGTGTAAGTTCCCAGAAACTAAATCGTGAGGGCGTGGTCGAGGCCCAAAGCGGATAATATCGTGTTACGGTGATGGAGCGGGCCTGGGATATGGTGGACCCTAGGCCGGGATGTGACATCTGCCCTAGATTTGTGCTGCATAAGCTAACCATTTTCCTCTAGGAATCTGCCGCATCACCCTAGTCTTTTTCCTTCTTGGTTTGTGCCGTGTAATCCTTCTCCTTGACAGCCTTTGCCATGCCTTCTAGCCCTATAAATACACCACACATCTGTCGTATAAAGGGAGAGCTTTGGAGAGAATTTCAGAGATAAAATATAAAGTGTGCCGCAACTTTGCAAGGAAGGAGAAGAAGAAGCTTGGAGCCGTGCCTACCATCCAAAGCCTTTGGATTGTTGGAGCATTTCTAGGTGTATTCTATCCTTAGTTTTAGTTCAATGTTTATTTTAATTTGGTTTTCAATTATGATGAACATGAGGAACTAATTTCGTTTTAGCTAGAGGTGAATTCAAAGCCGTGAACATATATGTGATATGAATTGATTACATTCAGTTATTGTTTCATAAATCGTGAATGCAATTTACTTAACTGTTTGATTAATAACTTATTCTTGTGTGTTGATTAAGGGGGCCCACTTAGTTTGCATGCATGAATTTGATGCTAAAATATAAGAGAGTTTCACCTAATAGTTATGAACTTATATTTACAAGTAGTGGAGGTTGCTAGTCACAATTGTGTTAAGTAAATTCCTGGCAGGAGTTTCATGCAGTTCATAGATACGAATGTCATGTCAATGCTTATGATTTTCACAGAACTTAATGATCTTTGATATGTATCTCTATTATGCAGTTCATATAGGGAACTTGATAAGAATAATTTGGTTGCGTCGCTGAGTCCGATTTAATGAATTTAGGAAAATCTGAGAGTTAATTTGTGCAGTTCACGGTTAACTTGGGGCATTGTCATTCATGGTTTATAGGAAGAATATTTACGGTTCGTTTTGCAAGAAAGTAAGCTTGACAAAATATAGGTCAGAAACGTGACTAAAGAATTCGCCACTTGAACATTTTGGTGACAAAAGATTTTACTACACAAACTTTGAGGCAATGAAATATTTGCATCATGAGAACTATAGTCAACAATAGAGTTTTGTCTCAAAAGAACTTTACCTGACAAAACATGTCGTCAAGTAAACATTTGCCCAACGAAACGTTTTGTCGCATTTGATCTTCAAAAGTTATTTATTTATTAACATTTTGTCACGCGGATGTTTAAGCGACGAAGTAAGTCGTTACTTTATGTTTAGGGTGACAAAATATGTTGTAGCTTTATGTTTTGGGCAACAAAGGTATTTCGTCACACAAAAATTTTCTGATTATTATTTATCTATTTTTAAATTAATTGTAATTAATCAAATTTTCAATTAATTTAATTATTTAATATTTAAAATACAAAGAATTTGATAAATAATGTACAAAATCTAGGTCACCACTCGAAAATGACGTGCTGTGTGGCTCGGGCACAATCATAAGTGAGTAAGGATCGTTGTATCTACATTGGCGCCCAAATGCATGTTAAACGAGCAATAGCGCTATAGAAACTTCTTGCGGAACGACTCCACTCAAAGTTGTTTGGAAGCATATGTTGACGTCAACTTTATCCATGACACGCAAAAGAAGTATTTTGACTTTACTAGACAGATGAGGTAAAAATCAAAGAAGCTAGGACATTAAGGTAGGGCACAATAAAGTAGAATGCGTGTGAGAACATGGAATATAAGAACCTTAAGAAAATGTATGGAAGTAGTAAAAGTTAGGGTGAACAGGATGATAAGTATGATGTGCATTCAGGAAACTAAGTGGGTTAGTCTTAAGGCAAAGTCTTGAAAACTCGTGTTTTAAGCTTTGGTATTCAGGAACAAACAATTGACAAATGATGTTGACATTGTTGTGGATAAACTCTAGCAAAAGATGTTGTAGATGTTAAGAGGGTCTGGGATAGAATTATAGCAATCAAGACTGTATCAGACAAGAACTCATCAATGCAATTAGTGCGTATGCCCCTCAATGAAGGAAAAATTTGTGAAAAAAAAAAGTTTATTTGAGCAACATCTATGCATGCAATTAACAATTAAAGGCGAAATCATGCTTGTATGCACTCAAAAACAAAATATTACCCATGAAATTCAAGGTCTAGTTGTTGTGGTGAACCAAGACACAACTCAAATCTTAAGGAAAAGAGTTGAGAAACTTTTATACCTTCGAAGCACGTCTTTGCTTAGCAAAGGATATTCACCCATGTGAGGGCCTTCTTTCTTTAGTCTCCTTGCTCCTTGGCTCCATGTATGTGGATGGAGAAACTTTGCTTCTTGACTTTATGACTTCTTGGATATGGATGAAGGAATGGATTCTCCAAGTTCCTAAGAAAGGGAACCTCTAAGTTTCCACACCAAGGAGAGCATTGAGGAAGAGATGAGTGACCTAGGAAGAGATGGATGCTAGTCCATTCTTCCTAGGCTGGCTGGCCTCCTAAGAGAACAGAGAGTTTTGGTGTTTTTCTCTTTTCTCTCTAGAAATCCCTTTTTGAGGGAATGGATTAGAATTTCCTTTCTATAGCCACTTACATTGAGTGGTATAATTGAAATTAAAACCAATTCTCCCTCACACTCTATGGCCGGCCATGTGGGTTCATTAGGCTTTCATGCCCTTTGTGTTTTCAAGTTGTCATACAACTTGAGTTGTTGGACTTGACATTTGAAGCCCATTAGGCCTTGAGGCCCAAAACTAACCCGAGGTCTAAAATGAAATTATTCGTTTGATTAATTAACATATTAATTAATCCTAGCCACAAATAAGTAAACCATTTAATTATTCTTACTCATCTCTATTGTTTCTTTAATCTCTACCTTACACGATGTATGATCCATTAGGTTCTTTTTAGTGAGGTAGTGGGTGATTAGAACTCTTCAAATCAATTGTGAATTGAAACTTACTTTTCAATTCTCACCTTAAGTGATTATACACCTTTAGGACTTCCACAAACCATGAGTGATACCTAGTAGTATGTCATGGCTACCCAAGCTAATTAGAAAAGGTGGAGAACCTATTCAGTTTGGGATTACAATGCAATACGGTCTTTCTCTAATACAATACTCTTGACCACATTGTTTGATTTGATAGTTTATTCATGTCTATTATCCAATGTGATTCTCTTAATTGTATAATTCCCTTAAATGTGATTTGGAACGACTTCCTAAATCTCATTCTTACTTTGGCTAGGGATTTTTAATCATATCATAGAGTATCCTCCCTTAAATGGTTTGAAGGTTAGAGATCCCTTGTTGTGCATTCACTTGCCTCCATGGCTAAGTGGCTTAACCCCAACTTTGCCGTGGACACCCTTTGACGGAGTGACTTTGACATAGTCAAAGATCAAGGACCTAACTATAAGACAACTATGATGCCTCAGGTCAAATGACTACTTTGCATTATCCCGACCATGAGTTTTCATGTGACATGAGTATGAGAACTTTTTGTTTATTGTGTTCAATGAACTCATTCTCTATTGAGCATCTACATGCTTATCTTGGTGTCAGTCACACTAATGACTCAAGACCAGTCACTCTCTTTAAGAGAAGACATAACACGTACTGATCTTAATGGACTGTCAATGCCCATTTAGGATATGTATATGAAAGATAATGGTCTCATGAATCTAACTTCTTTAGATCACATTCTCCCAATTACATATTCCTTGGACTTATCATTTAAGCATATAACATTTATATAAGACGACTTTAAACAATAATCTTTGCCCTTGATATTACACTAGATTAGTTTAACATGTGAAATGTCCGTAAAGTATCATCATATGATTGGCTTTAGGGCACATTTCCAACAATCTCCCACTTGCACAAGAGCCAATCAGCTTGGTCATCAGTGATGATACCTCTTCTGAATTCATTTCAAAAATGGTTGAGTAGTAGGCCTAGACAATGGATATCTATATGTTATCCATAGAAGCAACCTTGAGAATAACGATGTCACCATTATACATGATTCTCAATCATGTGGTTTAGTCTTTCATTTGAGTTCGGATCTTGATGAGACCTTGATTCCCTGGCTGCACTAGAGACAATTTCTGGTTAGAACCGAATAGAGAGTTCATAAATGAACTTTCCCATCCAAACAACATTGTTGTAAGCTTCTATATGGCGATATATTTTGCATGCATGATGGAACACACTAAAGTCATTACTTATAATGTTTCCACCTAAATATCTCTTTAGTCATAATAAAGAGATATCCAATTATCTCTTCATTCATAATGAAGAAACATCCAATGATGGATACAATATTAGATTCACAATCTAATACAGTTACGCTTCCATTGCTTTACTCTAATTCTTCCTCATTCTTAAGGAATCTATCCTTTAGTATTTCTTAAATACTTAAGGACTCAGTTGACAGTTGCCATGGTTTTGATCCTGAGCTAGCACTGATATCGTCTTGTACCGATCTTGATACAACTTATATCAATGTTTTTCATACAATATGAAATACGTAAGTCACCTTTCTGCGTATGTATAAAGGATTTTATTTACGCCTTATGCTTCTTTAGGAGTCAAAAGGGTACATTCCCTTTTCGAAGGGCAATTTCCCAGTCTGATTGGAATTGTCCTTTCATTTGAAGTTTATCATTCAAGAAACTTCCTACATCTATCGTTTATCAATAGGGATTGAGATAATCCAATTATATCTTAAAATCGGTCATTATAGATTTCCATCCCATGTATATAGACTATGTCTCCCATATACATTCTATCATTATGGAATGTTTAAAGTCATAACTTTAACGAAGAAGAATTCCTTTCTTTTCCAAAATTAATATATCATATATATGTTCAAATTTAGGAATATGATTAACTCCCACTAATCTTTTGTAAACCTAGTAAACAAAAGATTCATTTACATCTTTATGAGAAATCAAACGATTTGATCTTTCTCTCGTAAGACGGTTATAGCTCCCACTAGCTTGCTAAGATTCATGATGGATGCATCTCTACAACTTACATGTCTTGTGATTCCTAGTATTTGACGTATATTATCAAGACTATCTTGATAATGATTTTGGAAACCCATATTATGTCCAAACGTTGAATCACCGTTTAGTTGTAGCTAGCAATCTTCAAATTAACAAAAACCAAGACTACATCAAAGATGGTTTCTTCCAAGTCAACGAATCTCATTGATTGTAGTCACCTTAAGCTACCAATTAGCTATAAAGGTTTCACTATTTCGGGTCAAATGGTACTATACCATTTCCTTGAGTATATGTCATATATACACTCAATGTAATCATAAGGATTTTCATTCTTATTTCTTTTGAATTAAGAGGTGTAACTCTATGACATAGTCATAAAGTTCAAACCATTCAACTGAGACAATTTATAGATCTTTCTCGACTACCTTGGAGCTAGTGGTGTAGGAACTAGGTTGTTATGTTTGTTGATTATCATCTTGTCTCTCAAAGAACCCATTCTTTGAGTTCTATCTCTTGTTCATTTGCTCTATCTTAGGCAAATCTTATTGTAGGATTACAATGAACTACCCAACAAATAACATTTGTTAGTTGGTTTATAGAAGTGATATCCAAAGGTTAATTTAAGGATATCCCACAAGATTGTTCTCAAACAAATATTGCTTATTAGCACACAACCTCAAATCTTAACACGATTAAGACCCTGTCTTTCTTTCCAACTACATCTTATGGAGTCATGAAAATTTTGGAAGATCTTCTAATTGACAATCATATTGTCTTAGAAGTGTGTGTGTGTGTGTGTGTGTGTGTGTGTGTGCATCCTATATATGGGTAATTGATAACATCCAACGAACTACATCTTATTCGAGTTCATTCTTCTCCCAATGGAGAAATCCATTATCTTATGATGCTACTTTCCTTGATATCTTTCATGGAAACTCATCTAAAGTGTTATTTTTCCTTGGATCAAATATAAGGAGGTAAATACTTTAGACGTCTTACTCATCAACTTACATTCTTGAATTCTTTGAAACCTTTGCAAAGTATTCGGACTTGTGTTTATTCAAAATAAATGATAGTCCAACCAAGAGCAATCTTCGGTGAATGTCATACAACATGAGTAGTATTATGTTGTGGACAAGTGCCACTGAAATCTAAGTGAATTAACCTCAACAACTTTGTGATTCTTTCTTCTTTTCAAAAGAATAAACATTTGAACATTTCGCCTCTATACAATTTTAACAAGAAGGCATTGGATCCGGATGTAACAATCCAAAGCATCTATCTATGACCAACTTGTAATTTATGTTTTATAGGTGTCACAACTCAGTGGGATTAGTCACTACCTTGCAACCTTTTGGATTTTAAGCATCGTTATATTCTAAACAGTTAACACTACCACATCATCTCTACTATAGAGACAATCAATTAGATTATAATAATCCAATAATTCATTAATAAAGAACAATCTTTGTTTTTCCAATTTCTTTGGTAGTTCATATGAGGAAGTAAGTACTATTTGCTTTTGCAGAGATCTATATTTTATTCACGTTCCGACTGTGAAGTACTTTCTCTTCTCTCTTTAATCTTCTACTTCTTATTAGCCACACTTTTACAACGATTGTAAAACATAGTTACTAAAATGGAATCAAGCATTCAAGTAGAAGAACCAACTGTTTTGAACTATTCAAGAACAATTTACAACACCTTCGAGAGGTGTGTTCTTGACACTTGCAAGACATTTCTTGCAAATACCCCTTCCAATGTCCATCCTTTCATAAAGAAAGTTTGTTCTCTTGGAGTTATTTAGCCTTCTTCATTTGACTTCTCCATTGACTACAATAGTTATGGTCCCTTAAACTCCCACTATCTTTCTTGAAACTTTTTTCAATTGTGTTATACACATCAAATAATTTGGAGAGCGTGCACTTATTGTGCACTACGTAGTTACAATAAACTTAGTGAACCATTTGGATTTACAAAGTTATACCGGAGGAGAGCTTGGCTAACCAACATCGATTGTTGTTAGTGGATTTACATATCAAAAAGATAAAAGGATGAACATTGAAGTGCCCAAGAACTAGATGGTAGAATCTAAAAGGAGAAAAACTAGTCACTTTCAAAGAGAAAGTACTCTCCCAATGAGTTTAGGATATAAAGGGGAACACTAGCCAACTGTGGGATTCCATGGCTAGTTGTATCTGAAAAGTTGCTAAGGGGATATTAAGAGAGTCTAAGGGTTTTGCTCCACATCAAAAGGAATCTTGGTAGTGAGGAGGTACATGAAAAGGTTAAAGCTAAGAAGGAGTATTGTAGATCCTTATACAATGATAGAGCTGATGAAAACTATGATAGGTATAAGATAGTGAAGAAGAAGGGAAAGAAAACTGTGAGAGAAGTGAAGCTAGTTGCTTTTGTCGACATGTATAAGCGATTAGATACCAAAGAAATAAAGTTGGGTATGTATAAATTGGATAGAGTAAGGGAAAGGAAGACAAGAGACTTGAACCAAGTAGGGCGCATCAAGGATGGAAATGAAAATGTTCTAGCTATGGAGAACGCAGGTAAAGACTAATGGAGAGCTTATTTTCATAACCTTTTCATTGAAGGACACACATGAGCACTTCTTTGCGTGAGCTGAGTAACTCCAATAAGTGTAGAAATTACTCCTTCTATTTTTGAATTAGGAAAGTGGAAGTGGTTGTAGCTTTGAAAAAGATGAAGTATAGAAAAGCAGTAGATTCCGATGATATACTGGTTGAAGTGTGGAAGGTCTTGGAAGAGAAGGGTATAGCATGTCTCACAAACCTTTTCAATAAGATTTTGAAAATGAAGAAGATACCAAATGAGTGGTGAAAAAGCACTTTCGTGCATATCTACAAGACTAAGAGCAGCATACAAAATTGCATGAACTATAGAGGTATTAAGTTAATGAGTCATACAATGAAACTTTGGTAGAAAGTAATTAAGCATAGTCTCAGAAAATCAATTCGGGTTCATGCCAAGGTGCTCGACTATGAAGGCTGTCTATCTCTTACGAAGATCAATGGAACAATATCGAGATATGTGAAAGAGTTTGCATAGATCTGGAAAAGGTGGACGATATGGTCCCAAGAGAAATTCTTTGGAGAATTTTAGAGAAGAAATGAGTTTGAGTAGCATATATTCAAGCAATAAAAGATTATGATGGACCAATGACTACAGTAAGAACTCATGAAGAATAAATTGAAATCTTTTCCATAAACATAAAGTTATACCAAGGCTGAGCTTTAAGTCCTTACCTTTTTGCATTGTTAATGGACGAGTTAACATGACATATTTGAGATGATATCCCTTGCTGTATACTTTTCGCAAATGATGTAGTGTTGATAAACGAAACACATGAGGGAGTAAATGTGAAATTTAACCTTTGGCGGGAAGTGTTGGAATCTAAATGTCTTCACCTAAGTAGGTCAAAGACGGAGTATATGGAGTGCAAGTAAGTGGGAATAGGGGTCTAAATAACAAGGTCGTGAACATTGGAGATCAAGAAGTACGAAAGAGTAAACGTTTTTGTTATCTTGGATCTGTCTTGCAAAGAATGGAGAATTAAATGGAGATCTCAACCATAGAATAAAAGTTGGATGGATGAAGTGGAAGAGTGCATTAGGTGTTTTGTGCAACGTTGTATGCCACTAAAGCTCAAAGGAAATATTATTAGGATGACAATATGGCCAACAATGCTTTATGGCATGGAATGTTGGGTAGTCTAAAAGCAACATGTGCAAAAAAAGATAAGTGTAGCAAAGATGCGAATGCTTCATTGGTTGTGTGGGCACACGAGAAAGGATATGATTAACAATAAAGATATTTGAGATAAAGCAGGAGTGGTCACAATTTAAAATAAGATAAGAGAAAATTAGTTAAGGTGGTTTGGATACGTAAACCGAAGATCTACAGATTTGTTAGAAGCTGCAATTATGGTACGGAGGGCCAAAGCAAAGGAGTAGAGGAAGACCTAGAAGGACTTAGAAAGGCACCTTAAGAAATGATATGAAGTACTTGAAGCTAACGGAAGACCTGGCACAAAACTAAGCATAGTGGAATTCTAGGATTTATACAGCTGACCTCACTTAGTGAGATAAGGCTTGGTTTCTATTGTTGTTGTATCCTAATACAAAGTAAGTACTATGGAGATGATGGTTGGGAATCTGCTGGGTATGGCATCTCCCGGTGGTTGAGATGGTTAAGAATCAAGTGATGGCATCAAAAACGTTTTGCCAGATAACTGGAGGGCGCATAAGATATGGCTCATTTGGTTGCCCTCCGCATACTGCCTCCTTAGGTCTTGAACTTCCAATGTCAATGTCACAACCTATCTTAAGTAGCATTTGGAAGATAAGGCACAGGTATCACGAACTTGTGCATTCCCTACCATCGAAAAATCCTACGGATCTACGACCAAGGGTCTAGTTTAGCATCTCAGTCATTATCTAAAATTCTTGTTGGAGGTATACCCATAAAGCCACTCATTTGATGTAATAGCTTTTGGAATCCTCATCATGTTAAACTCTCATTTGTTTAATGTAAGGACAAAAATTACTATTGATCACTATTTATTGTATCATGTGTTTAAGCGATAACAGAATTCGAAGAATGTATTCAACGTAAAGGAGAAGTGATCTAAGTAAGTTAGATTGATGAAACCCTTCTCTTTTGTTCATTCCTAAAACGCTCCTCACCATATGATTGTTAATTGGGCATTGGCAATCCACTGAGGTTAGTACTTGTTAACTCAAGTGGGAGTATGACTAGTCTTAGGTCATTAAGTCTTGGACACTAAGGCAAACACATAAGTGTTTGAAAGGGATTGAGTACATTGAGCAATGATCAATAGAGAGTTCTAACATACATGTCCTGTAAGAACTCGTAAGTTGCAATAATGCAGAGTAGTCATTTGACCCGAGACATCATAGTTGTATAGTGGTTAGGTCCTTGATATTGGACTATGTTAAGGGCATTCCATTGAGAGTGCCCATGACATTGTTGAGGTTAAGCTACTTATTCATGTAAATATATGAATGTACGACAAGGGATCTTTAGCCGAAGCATATGAATGAGATTTAGAAAGTACTTTTCAAATCATATTCAATAGAATCATATAGAGAAGTATCACATTGGATCGTAGAAATGAAACAAACTATTAGTTAAATAATGTGGTCAATAGTATTGAATTAGAAAATGATCGTATTGCATTGCAGTTGTAACTGGATAGGTTCTCCAACCATTTCTACTTCGGTTAGGTAGCCATAATATACTATAGGTGTCACTCATGATTTGTGGAAACCTTGAAGATTAGCAAACACCAATCTTCGACAATGGAAGAATTGAAAGTTATTCTCAATTCATAATCAATTGTTAAGAGTTGCAATTTCCCACTACCTCGCTACATGGAGTAAGGATTAATGTGAAGAAATACCAATGAGATGGATATTAAATAGTTCAATTAAGCATGGTCAAGATTTATTAACTAATTAATTAATCATATGAAAAGTTTTGTATTAGGGTTTGAGTTAGTTTTGAGTTTCGGAGCCCAAAAGAGTTTTGGTCCAAAAGACCTATTGTGTTTAAGTTGTATGACATCTAAAGTAAAATTGGCAATTAGCCTATTGAACTAAGGTTGGCCGGCCATGGAGAGTATTTGTGCTTAATTTCAAGTTAATCGCTCACTTATGAGTGAGTATAAAAAGGAAGTTAGGGAAAAGCTCATTAGGGTTTCTTTGGAGGCAAAAGAGAAACACTTCTCTCTCTTTCTCTCTACAAGGAAGTTGGCCACTATGGAGGGGTTTTACTAGCATCTAAGCCTCTCCAAGTAAATCCATCTTATCTTTACAACTCAACCTTGGTGTAGACTTAGAGGCACCAACCTTGGAAAGAAACATTACTATACAATTCTTGGTAATAGTCTAGCACGTCATGAGTGTGGACATTACTATACAATTCTTGGTAATAGTCTAGCACGACGCAAGACTGTAAATAATTAAAATTAATTAGGGGAAGCTAAACAGACGAAAGTTGAGATTTCGTCGCACAAAGATGATTTGGTCGACGAATGCTGCGAACTTCATCCCACAAAAGATATTTAGGAGGCACGTCATGAGTTTCGTCATCTAAAACTAACCTTTTTTTTTTTATTATTAATTCAGAATTTAGGGTTTAGGGTATTTAGTCACCCAAAATTTTGGGCAATGAATGTGTTGGTCCCGTTACAAAAAATGGCAGTCATAATTTGATTATTTTTTTAAACACTTGTGTGACGACTTTTAATATTTGCACATTTATTATTATTTTTTCCTAATTTTTTTACGTTTTTATCAAATATGTATATATATATATATATATATATATACATTTTACAAATGTTTGCATCCTATAAATGACTTATATGTACAAAATTAATGAACTTTGAAAATAAAATAAAAGAATTAGCAATATCAATCATTTCATTTATTTTTCAATTTCACAAGTTTATAGTTTCCTGACATACGACATTAATCTAAATTAGAACTAAAATAAACGTTACTGTCACCATTTTTGTTTCATAGAACATCCTCATTTCTTGCATATGATTCCTCATCACTATCATCGTTGTGCGAGCCGTCATGTCAATCGTAGCGTATTAGATAACTGAGGTCAATTGTAATGGGATCTATTTCGATTTCAAGAACTTTAGCTATCTCAAGCAGTTCTTGGAGAACATCGGTATCCCGAAGAGTTTCTGTACCAAAGTCTATCAAAGATGAAAGTTGTTGGTGATCGACATTGTTCTTGTCATCATTACCTAGGTCAAGAATATCATATATGCTCTTGTGGTCAATCTTTTGAACAATTTTCCAGCCACTCCCGACCTAAGAATCTTCAAGATAAAAAATTTGTTTTGCCATAATTGCCAATGTAAGGATCATCATTGTACCAATGTGTGTTAGTGTTCACTGATACTAAACTGTTGTCCCGCTTAATACTCTCGTTCTTATGTGGGTTTGTGTTAAATTAACAATTCTTAAATAAGATCACTTGACAATAGTCTTTGTAAAGCACTTGTCCTATACTTGTTAGTTTGCCATAGAAATCAATATCATCAATGTCGCCGCCATCATGGGACAAGGACCCTGCTATTTTGAGTTAAGAACTTGTCATCGCATTTAGCGGCCACTAATTTAACATTGTTCACATGACAAGATGAGTATAATTCAGCATGAAACGGTCTGATAGCCAAGTTATATAATTCATCGATTTAGGAGGGCGAATTCACTTCCTTTAGTTTCAACACCTATTATATTACACAAAATTTGACACATCCCGACCGAGATCAGGGCATGCTGGCCGTCACGTGAAAGTGACGTAACCATGTGCATAGTGCAGAAGCTAAGAAATAATAATAAAAGTATGAATAAATAAAAACCAAGCTATACACAAAGTAAATAATAAACATGTGCAAGCGTAAGTGTGATAAATAATGTTCAGAGCATAAAAGACCTAATGCAGTCCGGGGACAAACACTAAATAAACACACCCAAAGGTGGTCCTACACTGGTGATAATCTGTCAGATATGCCGTGAATCCCTCGAGAGCCACCAACAAAGCTATCCAAACTAGAACCTGGAGGGGCGCAAAACAGAAAACATGATTGGGCAAAAACAAAGTTTTTCAAAAATCATTTCATAAACAAAGTTCTAACCCCTCGCCGTAAAACCTGTATACTTCCCAGAAAAATAGAAAATATACACATATATAGAAAACATGCTCAGAAATGTGCCATGTCGAATGCCTCTAAATAAAACGCAAGTACTCAGGTAATGTCAATCAATGCCATGTAATCTGTCAGCCGGAGTCACCTATCGTGACCTGTACGGCTGAATCTAGAGCTCAAATCCACAACTCACTAAACTATACCTGCACACGAGTCGGAACCACCTAAAGTGGTCTGTACGATAGGACTGGGTGTAAATAATTACACTCAAGTGCTACGATCACATGAAGACTGGGCGAATAATCGCGGGTCACCTACGAGTCGGAACCACCTAAAGTGGTCTGTACGACAAGACTGTGCACCTAACTTGGATCTAAGATGAGTGTGTAGTGCAGGAGGTGAACATCACGTGAAGGACTATGCCCTACTCAGGGCGAGAGCACTAACACCGGGGGTGCAGGTTATGAGCTCTCTATGCATCTCAAATCACTACTAAACATAAACATAAACCATAACTTACTTGGCACTTACCTGTGCGTCCGCAGCACCAAACATATGTATATATGCAACTAATAATGCATAATTAAACAGGCAAACATATTGCATGGCATATAAAACATATAAACGTTTAATTTCATTTTCTGGGAAAATCACAAGTATATAGGTATATACGGAAAACCAAAAGCCCACTCATTGGTATATAGAAGGGTCGTAACCCCCTTGTCTCGAGTGACTGCGCTCGTCCTCGGGATAGGTCTCACCTATATGCGAAACAACTATAAAAACGTTAATTTTAAAGCACATAACCAACATTACGAATTAACTTCTCATACAATGCTCAAATGGGGTGTATGAATACACCAACGTGATCTACTCAACCTCACGAACATGCCCATATTTTTAAAATAATTTTCTGCCACCGCACGCGCCCCCACGCGCCGCCCACGCACATGCACTTGCCTGGCACATTGACGATGTCAGTTAACGCCATCAGGAATATTCCATTAAGTCTAATAGATTCCGTTAACGCCGTTAGGAATATTTCGTCCAAAATGACGGAATATTCCGTTGTCTTCTCCAGCCAAACTCCGGCGTCGTCGCCGGAAAACCGGGAAAACTTCCAAACTTCATATCTCACTCGTTTTTCACCCAAATTTCACGAAATTGGTACCAAAATGAAGCTTACAACTAGAGGAACAAATCCTTACCACTTTCAAGCGCTAAAACCAACGGAATCTAGCCGGGAAAACTCCACCAAAACCGGCCAAACCTGAAACTCATGATCCCGACGTCCAAAACCTTCAAATGAACCACCCCGAGCCTCCTAAGGACCTCACCAAGCTTCCTATAAGCTTGAAATTCCTAAAAACACATGAATTTACGTGTGCATGAACAGTACCCTGAATTGAACATCTCGGGTTTGACATCAAAATGAAGGTTCCCTTACCTGAAATGGGTATGGTTGAACTCCTAAGGACCTCACGAGCACAAATATGTAGTTTTCTTCCTCGATCCATGATGTTTTCGAGCACAATGGGTTTTGTCTGTACGTATGGTGAAGAAAAGAGAGAAAGAGAGAGAGAGAGAGACAGGGATACGGGACAGGGAAAGGATAAGGGTGAGTGTGGGTGTGTGTGTGTGTAGGGTCTAAAACAGCCAACCAAAATCCCTAAAATAACCACACAACGATACAAACACACTAGGGGCAAAACTGTCA
Organism: Pyrus communis; assembly: GCF_041283825.1. Classification (NCBI taxonomy): domain Eukaryota; kingdom Viridiplantae; phylum Streptophyta; class Magnoliopsida; order Rosales; family Rosaceae; genus Pyrus; species Pyrus communis. Next base: position 19,649,245 of record NC_142565.1, read on the forward strand.
TTTTACCCTTACGGTACGAAAAGTCTGGAATGGGCTATCATAACCTACCCACCTTAAAAAATTTTGTCTCGAAATTCATAACAACCACTCACAACAACCACTAGCGATCAAAGAACAACCGAGGATACAAATCTCTTATCCAATCTTCAGTCTCCCAAGTAGCCTCCCCTGCTGAATGATTCCTCCATAAAACTTTCACCAAATTCACGGTCTTGTTTCTCAGAACCTTTTTCCTTCCAATCCAGAATCGTCACTGGTTCCTCATCATAAGTCAAATCCGAATTAATTTCCAAGGGTTGAAAAAGTATCACATGAGACGGATCCGCAACATAATGTCAAAGCATAGACACGTGAAAAAGTTATGTACTTTAGCTAGCTCCGAAGGCAACTCCAGCCTGTAAGCCACTTCACCAACTCGTTCAGTGATCATATACGGTCCGGTATACCTGGGACTCAACTTACCTTTCTTTCCAAACCGTACAACGCATTTCCACGGCGAAAGCTTCATAAATACCTAATCGCCAACCTCATACACTCTGTCAGTAGCATGCCGATCCGCTAAGCTCTTTTGTTGATCCTGGGCCGCCTTTAGGTTAGACTTGATTACCTGAACATTTTGAGTAGTCTCCTCAATAATCTCCGGGCCCACCAAAACTCTTTCTCCGACCTCTGACTAACACAAGGGTGTGCAACAAGATCTACCATACAACGCCTCGAATGGTGCCATGCCGATACTCGAATGAAAGCTGTTGTTGTAGGCAAATTCCATTAAATTCAACTGAAGATCTCAACATATCCTCCAATGTCTGAATAGTTCTCTCTGATTGTCCGTCTGTCTGAGGATGATATGCCGTACTATAAAGTAACCTTGTACCCAAAGCTTCTTGAAAAGCCACCCAAAATTTAGAAGTAAATCTTGGGTCACGATTTGAAACAATACTCACAGGAACACCATGGTACTTCATGATCTTCGAGATGAACAACTCAGCTAATCGGCCCAAAGAATACTTCTCCTTTACTGGAATGAAATGTGCTGACTTAGTAAGTCGATCAACAATCACCCAAATGCCGTCAAAACCATTATGTGTATGCGGTAGCTTGTACACAAAATCCATAGTAATGTTTTCCTATTTCCACTTTGGAATGGGAAGCGGCTGCAACAACCCAAACGGCTTTTTCCTTTCAGCTTTAACTTGATGGTAAACAGCACACCTACTAACATACTCAGCTATCTCCCTCTTCGTACCCGATCAATAATAAAATGGTTGAATGGTATGATACATTTTAGTAGCTCCTGGATGCATAGCATAAGCTGAGATATGTGCTTCATCGAGAATTGCTTTCTTTAAATCTAAATTATTAGGCACAAACATCTTACCCTCCTGCATAAGCATGTCATCCGATTCACGAACTCTGAGGTCTTTCTTCTTCCCCTGATTTCTTGCTTGGATTACTTCTTGAGTTTCCTCATCAGCTACCTGAGCTTCAAGCACACGATCAACTAAAATTGACTTAACTTGAAAATTTGCAAGTAAAGCCACCTCTTGATCTTCTGCCTCTAACCTTACTCTCGTGGATCTTAAGTCTGCCAGAAGAGGAACGTGACTAGCGTACAACGCATTAATAAGGCTCTGAGACTTCCTGCTAAGTGCATCAGCTACCACATTTGCACAACCAGGGTGATAATCAATCGTGCAGTCATAATCACTAAACAGTTCCAACCACCTCCGCTGACTAAGATTAAGATCCCTCTGCGTGAAAAGATACTGAAGACTCTTATGATCTGTAAAGATCTTGCATTTTTCTCCATAAAGATATTGTCTCCATAACTTCAACGCAAAGATGATGGCCGCTAACTCCAAATCATGCGTAGGGTAATTCAAGTCCTGAGGTTTCAATTGTCGTGAGGCATAAGCAATTACCCTACCATGCTGCATCAACACACATCCCAGACCATTCAAGGAAGCATCACTATAAACCTCGAAATCACCACTATCGTCTGGGAGTGCCAAAACAGGTGCATGAGTGAGACAATACTTCAACTGCTGGAAACTCTGCTCACAATTATCATCCCACTCAAATTTAACATAGTTCCTCGTTAACCTCGTCAGTGGTAAAGCAATCACAGAAAAATCCTCAATAAACCGTCGATAATACCCTGCTAAACCAAGGAAACTTCTCACCTCAGTGACGGTTCGCAGTTGCTCCCACTTTTCCACAGCTGCCACCTTCTGAGGATCCACTAAGATACCTTGAGCTAAAATGACGTGCCCCAAAAATGCTACTTGATCTAACCAGAACTGACACTTGCTAAACTTAGCATACAGTTGGTGTTCCCTCAACCTTTTCAACACCAAAGTAAGATGTCGAACATGCTCTGATTTAGACTTAGAGTATACCAGAATATCGTCAATGAAGACAATAACAAACCTATCCAAATACGGCTGGAATACTCGGTTCATCAAATCCATAAAAGCAGCTGGTGCATTCGTCAATCCAAATGGCATAACCAGAAACTCGTAATGACCATAACGAGTCCTGAAAGTAGTCTTAGGGACATCCTCCCTACTAATCTTCAACTGATAGTATCCAAACCTCAGCCCAATCTTGGAGAATACACAGGCACCCCGAAGCTGATCAAACAAATCATCAATACGTGGCAATGGCTAACGGTTTTTAATCGTTACCCGATTCAATTGCCGGCAATCAATACAAAGCTTCAAAGTTCCGTCTTTCTTCCTCACAAACAACACTGAAGCTCCCCAAGGTGAAGTACTAGGCTGAATAAAACCCTTATCCACTAATTCCTGCAACTGAACTTTTAATTCTCTTAACTCAGTAGGAGCTATACGATAAGGAGTCAAAGATATAGGATTAGTACCTGGAAGCAAATCAATGATGAATTCCACGTCTCAGTCTGGCGGCAAACCAGGTAATTCCTCAGGGAAAACATCAGGAAAATGCCTGACTACCCTTACATCTTCCACACTACTAGGAGAAGCATCGTCCAACTCCACATGAGCTAAGTATCCCTAGCAACCTTTTGATAACAACCTTTTGCGCTTGCATAGCAGAAATAACGCCATGTCTCACCCCATTCTGCTCGCCTATAAAAGTAATGACAGGTAATCCAGGATGATGGAAGGTAACTATTTTCCTGTAACAATCAATATTGGCACGATTGAAATGCAACCAATATGTGCCCAAAATCACATCAAAATCAACAATAGCTAACGGGATAAGATCAGCTGGCATAATAATATCCTCCACCATCACTGGACATCATGGATACACACAATCAACAATACATCTCTCCCTTCTAGGCATAGCAAACTCTAAATAATACCGTGGAGGTGTAGGGTGAGGTTGCGTTACTTGAGCAAATGTATGAGAAATCACAGAATGTGTAGCACCACAGTCAATTAATACTCTAGCAAAATAACCAAGGATATTTAACATACCCATGATCAAGTTTGGATTATTTTGAGCATCCTGCAGAAAGATATTATGAATACGCCTCTAGGTCTGCTGTCGTCCACCACGACCTCTACTTGTCTGGCCACCATGACTCTGTGCACCACGCCCCTGACTAGGCTGACCAGACTGCCTCGAAGATCCTGCACTACTCGCAGCAATTTCCCCTTGCTGAGGCTGTCATCCCTGATACCATTGAGACCTACCTGATGGAATTGGAGGATACGACATATAGCCACCAGAATACTAGGGATAACCACCCTGAGAATATGGATCCTTGGGATATGGATACTGTCTTGGGGCATAAGGAACAGCATCGCCCTGGTAGTAATAGGCACCACCACGACCCGTTTGCCCATAACTACCAGGACCATGAACCTGCTGGATCGGTGCAGGTGGTGGCAAGAAAGTCTGCTGAGGCCTCTGCTGACTCTAGGGACAATTTGCAGCCCGATGTCCCATCTGCCCACAAGTGAAGCAACCATCGCTGCCTCTCCTGCACTCTCCAAAATGTCGATTATTACACCTGCGGCAAACTGGAGCCCTACCTCTACCAGCATCACCTTGCCTCTGGCCTCTAGCACCTCCAGCAAATCTACCACCACGACCCTAACCAGTGGCACTAAAACCACCGCTAGAAGAACTAGAATTGGTTCCACCCTGCTTAAAGCTCTGGGTCCTGCGAGGTCCGAGCGATGCCTGACCCTTGCCCTTGTCATCTTTCCTCTGGTTACCATATTTTTCTTCCTCCTCACTCTCGCTGGGTGATAGGAGCATATTCATGCGACTTAAATGGCTTGTTCTCGTACATTTACGTTATGTTACTTTAGTTATTTTAGTCTTTTATGCTTCTTTTGTGTGTTTTCAGGATCGAAAGACGTGTTTTGACGAAAGGATGCATTGTGGAGTGTTTTGGGGCCTTTTGGAGCACTATTGGGCTAAGGATGGATAACTTATGCTTGGAGCCCAAGTGTTGGATGAAATTGAAGGCCTTGTATGCACTTGAGGACACAAAACAATGGCCCTAACCCAATTACATAACACCTTGCCATGGGCTTAACACAAACACCATTCCTTGCCATGCAAGGGGGAGCAATTTGGGTCCATTTTATGCACTTAAACCTTAGCCCAATTCCACACCATTGCAGCCAAATCCATTCTTTGCCATGCACATTCACCACCAATTCAACCACATGCACTTATTCATTCCATTCACAACACAACACACAACACAAACACTTCCCCTTTGCCGTGCATATCCTTCCATTTCTGTGCAGTTTTTCTCCTCCATTGCAGCCACTATCCAACCACTTTCCATCCCTCCAAAACACTTCACATAATCCCCAAACCTCACCTTAGACCTTGTGCTACAACAACGAGGAAGAGAAGAGTGCCTAAACGTTCATACAATTCAAGTTTGAGTTGTTGGAATGTTTAGGTGTTTCTTTGATTTCAAAGTTTCATTTTAATTCTCTTTGTTTTGTACGTATGAGGAATGGAAGAGAAGAGTGCCTAAACGTTCATACAATTCAAGTTTGAGTTGTTGGAATGTTTAGGTGTTTCTTTGATTTCAAAGTTATGAGGAACTAAACCCCCTTTAGCTAGGGGGTGATTCGAAACTATGTTTATATTTGCAATATGAATTGATTAACTTTCGTTGGAATTTCATAAGTTGTGGATTCAATTTGTTTAACCGTTTGATTGATAACTTATTTATGTACGTTTATTAAGAATGCGCGCTTAATTTTCATGCATGAATATGACGCTAGAATATAAGTGAGTTTCACCTAATCGTTACGAACTTATATTCACAAGTAGTGGAGGTTGCTTATAAACAATCGCGTTAAATGAATTCTTGGCACGAGTTTCATGCTCATCATAGTAACGAATGCCTCGTCAACACTTATAGTTTTCATAATGCTTAATGATCTTTGATTGTATCTTTATTGTGCTGTTCACGTAAAGGACTTTTGGAGAATGTTGTGAATTGCGTTGCTCAAACCCATCCAATTCATTAACTTAAGGAAAACTTGACGGTTAATTTAAGCGGACCTAATTAACTCGGGGTGTTGAGTTTCATAATTTATCGAAAGACCAACTGAGAATCAATCTTGTATGCAAGTGTAACATGTGTGGAGAAGAACCCCTTGGCTATTCCATCATCCATATTTTTCATCACATTCGTATTTACGTTTTGCCCTTAATTATAATTTGTCCATTTAATTTAATCTCGTCCAAACACAAAGTCCCCCCATATTTTGTTAAGTTTTTACAATCTATCTTAGTTTGTGTTTTTAAGTATTTGGAGTCTTGTGTACTTGTTTTGAGTTCTTGTTAAGTAAGTTAAGTGTTTTACAAGTTAGTTTTATTCATTTGAGTCAAGTGTTTAGCACCCCTAGTTAATCCCCGGTTAGAACGATCCCTACTTACATCATTACTACAATTGTCACAAATAGGGTTTAGTTTGTGTGCGTATATTTCTCGCATCACTGGGCATGTTCTCGGAATCCTCAATCCTCAACAGAATCTCATAGAACTCTTGGTAGGTGTCATAAGGGATAGTGGTCGCCATTGAACGCCACTTCTTCTTAGTACCCAAACAGAAACAACGAAGCATCTTTGCCGGATTGCCAGCAACATCCGGATGATAACGGGACAAGTCAGTAAACCTCCGGTAATACTCGTTTGCCGTCAACTTCCCCTACCTCAACTCAATGAATTCCTGCTCAGGAGGCACAAACTTTCTCCTGAACAGCTCTTTGAATACCTCCCAATCAATCCTCTCCTCTGGGGATAAACGACGAACCTTTTGCTCCCACCAGGATGCAGAATCCTTACCCAAAAACCAAGATGTCATCTCAACCCACTTCTCAATAGGGAGATTCCCCTGCTTATGCAGAACACGAAAGGTCTTCTCAATATGTTCTAGCCATCGCTCTGCTCCCTCAAAACCCTCGTGGCCCTCGAATTTATCCAGCTTCAGATTGTACATAGTCTCCAGAGGAGTCATTTGGGGAGGGCGGAGCGCTGACTAAATAGCGGTGGAGATAACTTCCCCTAACTGAGCTACATCAGGGAAGCTAGGCTCAGCAGAGCGACGTGGTTCCCAACGAGGCGGCATAGTTCTGACAGAAGACACCATAACAATTAGAATACTCACAAAAGTAAAGAACTGCCAAACCTATGCTCTGATACCAAACTGACACACCCCGACCGAGATCAGGGCATGCTGCCCGTCATGTGGAAGTGACGTAACCATGTGCATAGTGCGGAAGCTAAGAAATAATAATAATAAAAGTATGAATAAATAAAAACCAAGCTATACACTAAGTAAATAATAAACATGTGCAAGCGTAAGTGTGATAAATAATGTTCAGAGCATAAAAGACCTAATGCAGTCCAGGGACAAACACTAAATAAACACACCCAAAGGTGGTCCTACACTGGTGATAATCTGTCAGATATGCCGTGAATCCCTCGAGAGTCACCAACAGAGCTATCCAAACTAGAACCTGGAGGGGCGCAAAACAGAAAACGTGAGTGGGCAAAAACAAAGCTTTTCAAAAATCATTTCATAAACAAAGTTTTAACCCCTCGCCGTAAAACCTATATACTTCCCAGAAAAATAGAATATATACACATATATAGAAAACATGTTTCGAAATGTGCCATGTCGAATGCCTCTAAATAAAACGCAAGTACTCAGGTAATGTCAATCAATGCCATGTAATATGTCAGCTGGATTCACCTAACGTGACCTGTACGGCTGAATCTATAGCTCAAATCCACAACTCACTAACTATACCTGCACACGAATTGGAACCACCTAAAGTGGTCTATACGACAGGACTAGGTGTAAATAATTACACTCAAGTGTTACGATGAAGTGAAGACTGGACGAATAATTGCGGGTCACCTACGAGTCGGAACCACCTAAAGTGGTTTGTATGACAGGACTGTGCACCTAACTTGGATCCAAGATGAGCGTGTGGTGCGGGAGGTGAACATCACGTGAAGGACTGTGCCTTACTCAGGGCGGAGCACTAACACTGGGGGTGCAGGTTATGAGCTCTCTATGCATCTCAAATCATTACTAAACATAAACATAAACCATAACTTACCCGACACTTACCAGTGTGTCCGCAGCACCAAACATATGTATATATGCAACTAATAATGCATAATTAAACGGGCAAACATATTGCATGGCATATAAAACATATAAACGTTTAATTTCATTTTCTTGGAAAATCACAAGTATATAGGTATATACGGAAAACCAAAAGGCCACTCAATGGTATGTAGAAGGGTTGTAACCCCCTTGCCTTGAGTGACTGCGCTCGTCTTCGAGATAGGTCTCACCTATATGCGAAACAACTATAAATACGTTAATTTTAAAGTACATAACCAACATTACGAATTAACTTCTCATACAATGCTCAAATGGGGTGTATGAATACACCAACGTGATCTACTCAACCTCATGAACATGCCCATATTTTTAAAATAATTTTCTGACACCGCACGCACTGGCCAAGGCACGGCCATACGCGCCGCCCACGCGCAGACACGTGCCTGGCACACTGACGACGTCAGTTAACGCCGTCAGGAATATTCCGTTAAGTCTGATAGATTTCGTTAACGTCGTTAAGAATATGCCGTCCAAATTGACGAAATATTCCGTTGTCTTCTCCGACCAAACTCCGACGCTGTCGCCGTCGCCAGAAAGCCGGGAAAACTTCCAAACTTCATATCTCACTCGTTTTTCATCCAAAGTTCATGAAATTGGTACCAAAATGAAGCATACAACTAGAGGAACAAATCCTTACCACTTTCAAGCACTAAAACTAATGGAATCTCGTTGGGAAAACTCCAGCAAAACGGGCCAAACCTGCAACTCACGATCCCGACGTCCAAAACCTTGAAACAAACCATCCTGAGCCTCCTAAGGACCTCACCAAGCTTCTTACAAGCTTGAAATTCCCAAAAATACATGAATTTACGTGTGCGTGAATAGTACCCCCGAATTGAGCATCTCGGGTTCGACGTGAAAATGAAGGTTCCCTTGCTTGAAATGGGTATGGTTGAACTCCTAAGGACCTCAAGAGCACAAATATGTAGTTTTCTTCCTCGATCCATGATGTTTTCGAGCACAATGGGTCTTGTCCGTACGTATGGTGAAGAAAAGAGAGAAAGAAAGAGAGAGAGAGAGACAGGGATACGGGATAGGGAAAGGATGAGGGTAAGTGTGGGTGTGTGTGTGTGGTCCAAAATAGCTAACCAAAACCCACAAAATAACCACACAACGAAACAAACACACTAGGGGCAAAACTGTCATTTTACCCCTATGGTACGAAATGTCTAGAATGGGTTGTCACAAAATTTACTTGTTAGTTCAGCAAAATTAAAAGACGACAATGAAACACCTAAAATATGCTAAATGTAAACCACACACAACTTACATATTCTCGACACCAACGAGGAACAATTGACAGTGCTTCTTTGCATCTAAATGTGAAGGATATTCATGCATTAACTATTCATGCTCCTCAATAACCGGCCCGATCTCGTCACGATTGTTAAGTATGGACCAATACGCTACCTCTATGTCCTTTTGACATAATGATTGCCTCTTGGTGACTCGCCAAATGGTCATGCAATTTGAGAAAGTTCTCTTTTCTGACACCACTATCATTATGGCTTTGAGGGCAATTGAAAGACGTCTCAACATCGCAGACATACATTGCAGAAAAAGTAAGTGACTCATATGCGATCCATGTATCCACCGTGGATCCTTCGGTTTTGCCTTATTTCGTACAAACATTTTTAACTCGCCAAGAAGTTTGCAAAATCAAAAAGTGACGATACATGTATTTAACATCAGTTGATCAAGAATAATAAAAAAATCATCGGTTGGCATTACCTTTCTATTGGATTCACCCATCGATAGTTGATTGGTCCAGTAAGCAATTCCTAAGTCGACAAGTGCATCATCATGTGAATCACACAAGTAAAAATAGTCGGAGAAAAATCTAATCAAACTTGCATAGGATATGCATAATGTCGTCTACCAACTTTTTAACATATGACACAGGCAACGACCTTGCAGTCAAATGCGCAAAAAATCTTGAAAACATCAATATCGGTTTCACCATATCAGAAGGCAACATGATTCGATCCTAACTGGAAGAAAGCGTTGGAGTAACACATGATAGTTATGGCTTATCAATCTCAAAATTTATCACCTTTCATGTTCATGCAACATGAGATATTGAAAGCATACTCATCTGGAAATGGATGACCATTTCTCATTTAGTGAACACGTTCCTTCATCCATAAAAGTCGACTTATGCCCATTCATTTCCAAATGGAGAGGAGCTTTAACCATGTCTTTTGATTTCTCCACAATGTCTAGAACTATCCCCATCAATGTATCACTCACATTTTTCTTAATATGCATCACATTAAGGTTGTGTCTCATTTTTAACGTCGACCAGTACGGGGAGCTCAAATAAAATACTCTTATACGTCTAGTGGCAACTTTGACAAACAGACCAAATTTTATGTTGTTCAACTGAGCCAAATGTTTGTTGTGCCATCAAACACATCAATGTTTGTACGCCACTTGTGATCCCACAACAACCATCTACGATGACCCATATGACATACCTTTCTAGTGTGCAAGCAGATGTTACGTCCTCCTTGCATACTAGGCACGTCATTTAACCCTTATTGTTCCAGCCATAAATCATTGCATAAGCAGGGAAATTCTTTATTGTTCACACCATTACTGCTTACAAGGTGAACATCTTCCCAGTGTACTTATCAAATGTACCGCACAATTTTCCCATAAATCCATTAATTCATCAACCAATGCCAGCAAAAAAACATTAAGGGACTTTTTGGATATTTTGTAATTAACAGAGTCACCGTTATATATTCTTGTTTCATGCACTTTCTAGATAGCAAATTATAAGAAACTTCGGCGATCGGCCAAGTGTTGTGGGTTTGGTTCAGAACCTTGTACATATTAATTAATCATTTAGTAAAGGGTCCCAATCTAACATTGTGTAGGTTAGTTGCTAAATTGGGGTACATCCAATCGAATGTTTTTCATGCCCTCTGTCTGCAGGGCTTCATAACATCATCATACCCTCAAAATTTTAACTTTGACATCAGAGGTTCTTCGGCCAAAGCACCCCCCTCTATTCATTGTGGGCGCGTGAGGGTCTTGTCTTTGAACTAAGGTGTTATTTGTTTTGTAGGTACAATTTTATCCAAGAACAAGAAAAAAGAAATTTACATCCACAACTGTCTCTCTCAGCTTAGTAAAGCTCTTCTTAACTGTTGACAAATCTGGACGGAAAGAATAATTTGGTTTTCAAGGGTGTGCCACCGATCCCAACGCGATGTGCGTCTATCGCTGCCAGCGTGGGTTTAGCCTATTTCAAGGCTAATGGAAATCTGGAGATCAAGAAGAAAGGGTACAATACAAACCAAATAAAATATTATAATCCTAATACAAATCAAATTAAGCAGCTACTGCGGTGATGGAGGTTAGGCAACTCGACCGGCATAACGCATGTAGAAGATGTCATCGTGTCGGTATCGATCTCACCAACATTAAAGTCCATTTTCAATTATAAAAAATTATGAAAATATTAATAATAATATTAGTATTAATTAGAAAATTATTATTAAATTCTAACTGACACTTGCTGATATCTCATTCAATAACGTTTTTTTTCATCTCCTCCGACACTTTTGTTCAGGAGCACCAGTCCATAGGGCAATGGGTCCACACTAGCAACCTTATGCGGTGAACCAGCTTCCTGTGCACCTCCATCGTACAAGCTGTATGCCTCATGGGATCATAGTTGATGTGCATTCGATCATTGATCAGACGTCTGACCATACGAGACCCTCTATTTTTCCTTGCGAAGGAAAGAACAAAAAATTTAAAACCAAACATAAAATTCTACCGAAAAATCGGTATAATCTCCCCTAAAATTATAACATTTTCATAACCTGCAAACTTTAATATTCGTCTATTGACCACATCCAACCAAGTATTGCAACAACCAACCAAGTACAATCATCAACATTTATTTTAACTATGCAATTAAAATTTGCAACAAAAAACAACCATAAAATCTATAACAATTGGGTTTTACCTGTATGTGATCCTTCTTCCACACATGTCGATATCATTGCACTGTCAGATACGTAGTCAGTTGGAGCAGCAGCATCAGAATCGGATGTAATTATCGAACTTGACGTCTAAAAAAATAATAATTTTAGTTATTTTAGTTAGCTGGCATCCCATGCCACCTCGTCCCCCTAACCTACCCCGTCTACCACCTCCATCTCCACACTGTCCCCCCTCCCTCTCCACCACCACCAACACCACCACCACCACCAAAGCCCACGGCCACCCCATTCCCCTTACCATCTTACTTCCCATCCCCATAAAATTTGCCCAAAGTATCCACTTTGTTGCCCAAGGAACTTCTACAATTAATGTCCCACCTAACCTTTTAGGTTTTCACGTGACGAAGACTCTTAGTCTTTGTGGCCCACTATTTTTGAAGTGATGAAATATTTTGTCGCATAAAAAATGGCTCCAAAAACCTATTTTCCTTCAAAAATTTACCTCACACAACAAATGCTTTCGTCACGCAAAGATTTTTTTGGACAAAGAGGTTTTGCGTATTGAAAATTATTTTTTGTTGTGCAAAGGCTCCTTGGGCGACTAAATAGTGTTTGTCGCCTAAATTTCTATCGCACAAATAGTTTTTTCTACTAGTGTGGTGCACACATGAGATTATGGGATGATAGAAAGTCGGATTGAATGCCACAAATCACATAGCATGGATAAAGCTTTGTAGATTTAAGCTCCAGTGTCCGATCATTAGAACCCCTGACCCACTGTATCAAAGAGAACGAGATTACAAGTCCAATTCACCTCTATATTGTAATGTATGGGCTTTTTGGCCAAATTCTATCACTTGGTGTGTTCTATTACGATTCTAACATTTTAGAACATTTTTTTTTGTTTTTTGTTTTGTTTTGTTTTGTTTTTTTTAATTTGTTAAATTCTCTTCCTATTTAACTCCTAAAAAGTCTATCTAGCATTCTCTTCGGATCCCTTTCCACCAAATCCACCTAGTTCGAGATCCGGGCCGTTGGATTTTGATCCAACGATGGCTACAATTATTATAATTTTTTAAAAATCCTCTGTTTGTAGCCGTTGCATCAAAATCCAACGGTCGGGATCCCGTACTAGGTGGATTTGGTTGAAAGGGATCCGAAGAGGATTCCTTTCCAAGTTTGTTATCTTTCATACGTTTGACCAATAGTTTTTTTTTATTTTATTTTTTTATGCTTTCTCATACTTTCAGATGGATTCCAGTTCTTTTGTTCTTTAACGTGAGAAATTTTTCAGTGTAATCGGTACACAGGGTGGTACACCACGTGTCACTATATAAATAGTGGGATATATGTGTTAAAAAGTTGATAACTTAAAAAATAAAATTTTCCACTACTTATATAAAAACATGTGATGTACCACTTGTATTCCGGTCACAATGAAAACTTTCTCCTTTAACGCTATCGTCTAATATCCTTTCTTTGTCACGCAGAGTCAGTTGGTTTCTTGAATGGTTTTAATCCAAATTTCCATCCCTAAAAACATAAACTATTTCCAATACAAAAAGTCAAGGGTTAACAATTATAAGATCTCATTTTGCACTCCAGTAATCATGGATCATCATTGGGAATTGTTTTTGACACTCAAAATATCTCATTTTGCACTTCAAACTTTCTCTAACTAGAAAGAAAAATACACTTAAGAGAAGTGTAGACTGAGAATTTTTTAGTGCTAATAACAATTCATTTTTTAATCTAGAACGGAGTCATATTTAAAAGCATAATATTTTATTAAAAAATAAAAAATCTTATTAAATTTTACACAATTCAAAATTTTTCACTTTAGTAATACGGTTTATTGGTATTCCTCTTCACTAATGAGTGAAAGGTCTTAGGTTTGATTCTCGCTAAATACAAATTTGAACCACATCTTGCTAGTCCATTGTGAGGCTTAGCCCACTCTCCCACCCACTAAATATAGATAATATCGTTTGCTTAAAAATAAAAAACAAATTTCAGAAAAAAAAAAAAAAAGTAACAATTCCTTTTTTAGTTTAATCTTTGCATGATTTCAAGGAGGAATTAATTTTTGTTATTAATTTTTTTGGTAAATACTATTTTGTCCTTTAACCAAAGCATTTAAATTGATAAAGTTCTAATCTAACTTATGGTAACCAAGAATCGGAACCAAAGTTTTCCTTTTAGAAACGACAATGTACATGATACGTAGAAATATACAATACATGTATTGCTTATAGCACCTTAACATTGGCTCAGAGATTCAGTTATAACCAAAAACTTACAGCTAATATTGAGAAGAAAATAGAGTTAAAACACCATGCAGGTATTGCATCACCCTCTAACGTGGACCAGACGGTGGGGCAAGTCTCTTATGTCATCCTTTGTTTTCAAGTGCAAAACACACGGTCGCTTTCGTTGTATCTAGGCTATAATTCTTTCTGCTCTCTATAGATACATGCGCATGCACAACGCAATCATTCTATAAGATTTAACTTGCGTTTCCCGGAAACCCATGATGTAATGCTACAGACAAAAACTATACTCGTCATATATTAATGTATTTACATACATGCATTGATGTATGTGTGTATTATGTATGTATGGGTATACGGACGAACTGCGAAGTGACAACTTCAACTAAGGAATTTCTACATAGTTGGTCGATCGGCAAACGGATGATCCATCCACACAGGGGCGGACAAAGGACAAATGTTGTGCAAGAGTGCGCAGTTGCCCGTCCAACTCCCGGAAACCTCTTCACCTAATCCCATTTTGTCCATCCAGACGCCTGAAACCGCCTTGAGATGAAGGGCAAACCAGCAGCGGCGGCCGAAGTTGGGAGGAGGAAGAAGAGAAGAAACCTTTTTGGTCCTCCGGCCAACTAGCACGGCGTCGTTTGTTCTACATAAACAAAATTAGAAACAAGCATTAACCTTTGAAGTCACGTGTATCAATTTAAAAGAGGGCGCTATAGCCCACACGGCATTTCAACCAAACCTATGAGTTTCTTTTCCTTTTTTTTTTCTTTTCCTTTTTGACAAAAACTATGAAGTGTAACATCTTCCCTGATTGATTTTTAGGCTTTACTTTTATGGAATAAGTATGTGATTTACATACTTAAAAATAATAGTCATGCACAATGTTTGACACTGTATCACTTGAAACTTTAATTTTTGTAAAAAAGAAACACAATTCACCGAAAAAAATAGAATGAAATATATGTGTTCAAATGATGGTAGTGCCGTGAACAATTATAGATTGTAAGCAAAAGGGAGAGTCGGCTAAAAAGGAGAATGTGAGTCGAAAGGGGGAAAAGGGTGGAAATGGGAAAATTTCTAGAGTTAGGGTTTAACTCTGTTCGTTCAAATGTCACGGCTAAGCATTGTCTCTTTGCAAATTTCACCTAGCTAGTAGTTAAATGGTTAACTAGTTTGATAATTAGTTGGCTGGAAATTCATTAGGTGATGATAAACGGAAGAAACTAGGGTTTCCCTTTGCTAACAAATTTCGTCTTTGCGTCTGTTTGGGTGGGAAAAAGCCTCGGGTGGATTAATCTCATCATTAGGGGAAAAGTGGAGGTATTTGCGTTCGGGATCACCTTGCGAAGCTTAAGGGTCTGGGGGATAACCCAAGGAGCGAGTCGTCGTCTGCTGCCGTAATATTGATGACTCCCTGAGCAAGGTGTGCAAGGTAAGTCCTGGATTTCATTGGTACTATTTTGGCTGGGTTAATTATAGCACTAGTAGGAAGCTAAACAGGCCTTGGATTTGGCTATGATTTCAATTCCTAGGTTTAATCATGATTGCTTAAGTGCTATTTCTTGGTTTTTCGTTTGTTCGTTTCACTTTTTTCTGTTTTTCGAGGTTAAGCATGCTTGCTTTGCTTGCTTGTTTGGTATTCATGACTACATGCTGATAATTAGTTCTTGGAGCTTGCGTGTGTCTGTTAGTGTTGAGCTCGTGTTTACTTGCTATCACTAGTAGAGAAAACCATTTGTGTCACCAAACTTTATGCGACCACAGAAAACTCGTCGCGCAAAATAGGCTAGAGCGAGGAATGTAACATTTCGTTGCTCAACTTCGTCGGAAAGAATTTAATGGGACAAATATCTTGAGCAACGCCATGTTTCGTTGCGCAAAAACAGCTTGTGCGACAAAAAAAATCTCTTCGTCACTCAAAAGTTCGTAGAAAAATGTGCAACCAATCTTTCGTCGCGCAAATGTTCAAACATTTACTAGATTGTCAGTTGTTTGGTCAAAGTGTTGAATGCGGTATTTACTACATGGTGAACAAGTTTAGGGATGACATCGGTGTGGATGCAAATTTCTTCCTCCTTGATCTTGGACAAAATTGAACCTTCAAAACAATTAACACCTTTGGTCAAGGCCAACAGCCTCACGCCCCACGATGAATTGGGGGGGGGGGGGGGCTTTGGCCGAAGAACCTCCGATGCCAAAGTAAGAGTTTAGAGAGAAAGTGTTTTAGAATTTTAGAGAATTTTAGCAAGAGAATTGGGAGAATTTAGGTATATTTTGGGTGTAAATTGTGGTTAATTAGTCATTAATAGATTAATTAGGTAATAAATCTATTAATTGACTAATTAACATATTTTGAAAGAAATTATTTGGGAGTTATGGAATGATTAAGATAATTAGCTAATTGGTTAGCTAAAAAAGGGAAAATGAGGTAAAAAAATATGTGGAATGAAATAGGTTTTGGGAGTTACCTTGTAGAAGGGATTTGATGAGATAGGTTTTGAATCGTTACATAGTTTGGGCACTTTTGACTTGGTTGAGGGATGATTACCCGCTGTTCACGCGTAAGAATCCTATTATTCCTCAAGGGCACTTTTGTCATCTTTTGTCCAAAAATCCATGTGACCTTGTGATTATTTTTGGCTCCACAAATACCCCCACACCTGTTGGGCTGCTCGTAGGAAAGGGCAGCAGGTGTTGAGATCTTCTTACTTTAGGAAATGTAGGACTACTTCCTATTTTGATGTAGATTCCTTTTTTAATAGGAAATTAGATCCTTCTAGGAAAGGGAAATAAATTTCTCTCAAAGCCTATTTAGGTCCACCTTAAGTGGGTTCTTAAATCAACTTTGGAGAATGATTTATTCTACCCTACAAGAGAGAGAGAGAGCTTAGAGGATATTTGTTCCCCCTCCTCTAGCAATCTTCTACATCTGGCTTGTGCAAAGGATTGTCTTTCATTGCTTCTTTGTCTTTTCTGCACCACACCGAGGTAAGAAAAAATTAATTTTCCTTGTCTTCTCCTTGGATAGTGTAGTCGCGGGGCAGCCGTCGGGGTGGTACGGCACGTCGGCTAGCAGGGGCCAGGAGTCGGTTTGGCATGGACTGAGGAGGTGTTGTGGCAGGGACCACTGCTTGGGCTGCTCGGCTTAGCTAAAGCCAAGGGCAGCTTGCACGGCTGGGGTCGCGGATTGAGGCGCTGGGGCACAATGCTAGGCAAGACGTATGGCTTATGTCCTTTGGGATCTTGGACTTGACGCGGGCCAGACCAGCGATTGAGAGAGATGAAGAGGTCAAGGGCCTCATAGGCTGCTGGAATGCTGGGCATGCAAGCCTCCTACCTGTTAGTTTGGGAGAAAAAAAAGAGGAAAAAACCAGTATGGGTTGAGTTCCCCTACTGAGTACCGTGAATAACATTGGCTGCTTAGTTCTCTTCGCCGGGAGAAATGTGGGTTGCTCCCCGAGAAAGAAGGTAAAGAAGATTAAGGCAGATACTTTGGCTCGTCTGATCGCTGTCGTGCAACCTACTGTGAATGAAGGTAGAAAGAAGAGATCTTCACTATCTGCTCAAGAGATGCTAGTTAGGAAAAAATTGAAGACTTCCTCCACTGCTTGTGAGAGTCTACTCGCTGCTGAGAAGTCTGTGATTGACATGACTTCTTCTAATGGGAAGAAAAATGAGGCTGCTAAATCTGAGCCTATGGCGCCTGCTATGTCGAGAATGGCGAATTCGATTGCTGATAGTATTGCTCAGTGTAGAGGTTTTGTCATGCCCCCAATGTCGAAGTCTGTGCCAAGACATCTGTCGGGAGCTAAGTCTGGTGTTCCTTTGGAAAGGCTTGCTATTATGAAGAGAGATAAGGTGGACTTTGCTGCTAAAGTGGTGCTAAGGCCCACTCCCTCTGCTGCTGAGACTGATTCACCTGCTGGGAAGGAGGAGACTGCTCGCGTGGGCAATTGTGAGAAATCCACTAAGCCAGCTTCTGGGGAGGCTACTAAGATCTGTGTGTTTTTTACACAAGATCTGCTTGAAGACACGGACGCTTGTGCCAAGCTTGTTGATGATGTTAGAAATGTTGTTTGCCCAAGTTCCTTTGCAAAGCATACAATCGAGTATAGGAAGACTGCTTTGTTTGCAATGATGTAGAAGACGGCTATTCTAGCAGCCGAGTCCATGCTCTTTGACCAAGAGGATACCAAGGCTGCTAAGGAGGAGGCAAAGGTTGTGGCAGCCGAAGCTTATTCTTCTCATATTCAAGATTTTGATTGTGCCATTTCTGAGCTTCGTTCCCCTGCTTATGCAAAGGATGAAGAGTTGATTGCTGCATATAACCAAGTGATCCACTTCAAGAAGGTTGTTGATAGGCTTGAACCCCAAGTGTTCGAACTCCAAGGCGCACTAAAGATCAATGAAAGTTTGAAGAAAGAAGTGGATGAGCTGCAGTGCGTCCATGTTGGTCTGCTCGAGGCGAATGAGCAGTTGAAGGGTGAGAATGATGGGCTCGAGGTTTCGAGACCTTCTCTATTTCTCTGGAAGACTTGCTTGCCTTTACTTTTGAGACCTCTATTGAAGAAGTAGCCGGAGATGTTGATGGCCAGGCTGGAGTAGCCGGTGGTGAAGTGCTGGAAGATGCCACTGCTAAAAGTGTCGCGGTTGCTGAAGGTGTGGCGACCGAGTAGTTGTGGGATGTCCAAGTTGCTGAAGTGTAGTCTTCTAGGTAGCCTTTAGGATTTTCTTTGTTTTTCCTTGTAGCTCTTGTTTTTCTTGAACTCTTTTGGCCTTTTCAAGTTGTTTATAAATATCATTCCTTCGCTTTCTTCATCTTCGCTTATTTTGTTCATGCCCTAACCTTTAGACTTTATAGACCAATGGCAGGTATGTTACTTTTCTATAAGTAGATAGGCCCGTGTAGTCTATGTAGTCGTAGGTGTTGGTATAGAACTTTGCAAAGTTGTTAGCCATAGGGTTGGCAACCGGATGCCTTACTTACATAAACACACAAATCCGAGTAACTACTAGGCTGTTAACCTTGGCTTTTTCCAATTCCGTAGGTTGCGTAGCAAGTATCACAACACTTTAGGACTTGGTGTAAGTTGTTCCGTACTTGGCAGAGGTGAAGTTTATCGACTACGTAGCATGTTGGCAGTGGATAAAGCTTCATATATGCAGGGTAGCTTGTTTAAACTTTCACAAGAATATGCGGTTGTAAAAGTCTAGCATGGCTTTACTGCTCGAAAAGCAAGCCATAGGTAGCTTTCTGGAAACCGTAGGCTACCTTAGTGCGCTCGGTAGTAGCTTTAGGGTTCCAGGGCAGCTGTCCATCGGATGTACTGCGTAATGTGCCCCCTTCGTCTTTTGGTCTCGGTTCCCCACAGATTAGGCCAAGAGTCCCAAGATCCTTCAGTTAGCTAAGCCTTGAAAAAGACCATTATGGCTACTTCTAGGAATCTCGGCTCAAGCCATCATGCATCTAGTTAAACTAGGGCAGCCATGCTCATCCATGTCTGGATATTCGGAGTGTAGAGTTTATCCTCCCGTTTTTGAGAGTTAACCCATATGGGTGTCGAGGAATTGGTTCACCCTCTCGCACTAGAGAGCATGGTTGGTCACTCGGAGGGTGCAATTCCTGCAATGAGTCTCTACAAAGGGTGCGATCTTCTTTTGAAGTGCAGGAGTGATCAATTGTTGTAAGCATGCAGCCGAGCCAAGTTGTGATTACTTCTGAATTCCTCATTGAAAAACGAGTGAAATGAATAAGAACTTAGCTGTAAGGTAGAAACTGCATAATAACTGGATAATCCTCGGCTTGTGAGGTGGTCCCCGTCAAGTTGCTTAAGTCTTCGGGCTTTGATGTAGTGAGAGGTCACACATGGTACTTCCTCATATTGTAGGCGCTCCACTGTTTTTTGATCTTTTTGTCGTTTCATGGTGGCGAGGGTGTAATTACTCTTGCCCCCTACTCTACTGATCTTGTATGGCCCTTCCCAGATGGGATCCATCTTTTTGGTGCCTTCTCTATGGGCAATGATCAAGGCTTTTCTTAGGACTAAATCTTCGGGCTGGAACTACCGGATCTTGGCCCTTTCGTTGTAGCTGGAGAGGAGTTGCTGCTGGTAAGCTGCGATGCTGGTGATGGTCTGCTCGCGCTTTTCCTCTGCCAAATCTAGGCTTGTGGCCACCTCTTTACTGTTCTGCTCAATGCTTGGTAGTAGAGCAGTGATACTTAACTTGATGACATTAGGATGAATGATTGCTTCTGAGCCAAATGCCAAAAAGAAAGGAGTCTCATCGGTTGCTCGTCTTTTGGTGGTGCAATATGCCCATAGACATTTGGGGAGTTCGTTTGGCCATTTTCCCTTCTTATTGGTGAAGGGTTTCTTGAGGCAGTCGAGGATCATCTTGTTGGATGCTTCGGGGTATGGTACATGTGGGTACGAGGCTAAGACTCGGCTTGGCAATGCGTTGGGCTTGGAGTAACATGGCTTGGGCTTGCTTTGGTGGCACGGCTCGGGCCGTAGTAGTGGTGCCATGGACCCCGCCGCGGGTGACCACCGTGGTGGTTCCCATGGTGGAACCTTGTGGTGGTGTTGCCATTCCCCCTAGGATCACATCTAGTCTTGTGGATCGCTGCGGTTCCATTTATTGAATATTGGAATTTTCACTCATGGAGTTTTCTAAATTTCTAGCCATTGTATTTCTCTTTTTCGTTTTATCAAAGAATCTTTGCAAATAAAAAATTCTAATAATAAGAACGTACAAAAAATACAAGTGGACTAGAAAATAGAGAAAAAACCTTTTTATGCGAGAGTCTTCTATGAGTGTGAATTTCCACTCTCAATGAAAGCACCAATTTGTGGATGCAAATTTCTTCGTCCTTGATCTTGGACAAAATTGCACCTACAAAACAATTAACACCTTTGGTCAAGGCCAAGAGCCTCATGCGCCCACAATGAATTGGGGGGGGGGGGGCCTTTGGCTGATGAACCTCCGATGCCAAAGTTAGAGTTTAGAGAGAAAGTGTTTTAGAATTTTAGAGAATTTTAGCAAGAGAATTGGGAGTCATTTTTGGGAGAGAATGGTGAGCAATATATAGGGATATGGCCGGCCATTTAGGTATTTTTTGGGTGTAAATTGTGTTTAATAGATTAATTAGGTAATAAATCTATTAATTGACTAATTAACATATTTTGAAAGAAATTATTTGGGGAGTTATGAAATGATTAAGATAATTAGCTAATTGATTAGCTAAAATAGGGAAAATGAGGTAAAAAATATATGGAATGAAATAGGTTTTGGGAGTTACCTTGTTGAAGGGATTTGATGAGATAGATTTTGAATCGTTACCTATTTTGGGCACTTTTGACTTGGTTGAGGAATGATTACCCGCTGCTCGCACGTAGGAAACCCGTTATGCCTCAACGGTACTTTTGTCCTCTTTTGTCCAAAAATCCACATGTCGTCTTGTGATTATTTTTGGCTCCATAATCCGGGTATTGGTGCGTGACAAATGCAGAGTGAATTGGGAGTCTTGGAGAGACATCCCTGAGGAGATAAATACAATCATGATTGATGCGTTAGCAGTACATGTAAATTATTAATTAGTTAAATAATAATTTAGTTCTTTAGATAAAATATAATAGTGATGTGTATAATTTATTTATTTTTGTATATCAGCCTAATTGGGACATTGACAAAAATGATGCAGATCTAATGAACTGCATCGACGTCATGTTCAAATATCGTTTTCGGGAGTTGAAGTTGATGTTGAACGTGACGCAGAGCGACACAAAGTGGCTGGACCAACGGATGAGTAGAATAGTTTTTTTTATTAGTTTATTTATGGTTTATTAAATAATGGCACTGAATTATTATTAATTTGGAAGGATAAATTTTTATGGACTGTATTTATTTTGTTTCGTCTTGAGAATAGATTACCAAAATACTATAATATTGGCATTATTTTTTTGAGAAACTGTTTTCGAGACAGAATAAAATAAAAATTTTCAATTAGTCGCGTAATGCTTTACGCGACAAAATGTTTGTCGCTAAAACCTTGGCAGGACAAGATTTCGTCTCGCAAAAGCACTGTGAAACAGTTGGTTAGCGTTTAAGTCGTTGTATTTACTGCATATTTACCACTTTATTACGTGATGAAAGTTTGGTCATGCATAACGTTAAGGAAGGAGACTTCATTGCGCAAAGCGATGGTCGGTGGCTTTGAAGTCGTGGCATTTCTTGCGTATTTATTTCATACTTTGTGCGACGAAAATTTCGTCGCGCAAAAGTTGGGGTAGTGTAAGCATGACGAACTATTCGTTGTGTAAAGTGTTGTTTTTTTATAAGCATAGCTTATTTTGCAGTTTTATTCACATTGTTTTGTACATTTGATGGCAGATAATATGGTTACTAGGAGAGCGGCAGACCTCGGGCCCCATGATATGATGCAATATGTGGAGTTTGTTCATTTGATTCGTTTAGCAATGCAGAACAATTGTCCTACTGTTGAGTGGTGCTTTTGGAAATTTTTGCCTGAGGACATGAAGAAGACGGTGATGGATCAACTATTAGTAAGTGTGACAAATGTTGAAAGTAATTAATTTTGTGAAATTGTTTTTCATATGTTGTAAATAATTATTTGCATATATGTGTAATAGTGTAACTATACTGTTGATGATATGAATGAAGAGTTGATGGAGGAGGCATTGAAGAGGGGTTACAAGCAATGGTGTTATGACGTGGAGTGGAATGGAGGACCAACGGAGTAGTTTTAAATTTATGTTTTTGAGGATAATATTTATTTTTAAGGTTTTATTTTAATTTATGTATTTGGACTCAATTAGCCTTTAATTGATGTTTTGTTGTTTAAATAATTGAATTGGTTAATTTAATTTATCTAAGTTTTCTATTAATTTTAGAATAAATATTTTATAATTGAATAATTGTTTGTAATTATGAAATTTATGTCAATATAGATAATAAAGATCTATGTATACGTAAATTTCATAATTATAATTAATTACATATCTGCTCGTCACGTAAAGGTCGTAAAAAATGCAGTTAAATTTACCGCTATATTTTGAATCTATACATTTTGAGCGACGAAATGTTCGTCGCGCAAGGGGGTAATCAACGGGCAATGAATCATTACCCGCTGGAGTCTTGCGCAACAAAGGTTTCTTTGCGCAATATTTTTATTCCAGCCAGTCAGTTTTCTAAGTCAAAGGATTCAATGTTATTGAATCAGAGAATCAGCACATCATTTGCTGAGGGGTTTTGCATGACGAAAACTTCGTCGCACAAGGTGGCCAAGGTTCCTATAAATAACCAGTTTCCGTTTTCATATTTCTCAAACCTTTTTTTGGATTATAATTCTAATTGTTATTTAAATTTAAGCACGATGACCGACTTAGGTGCTCGTTCTTTGAAGAGGATGGAGGGCGAAAGTTCCGAAAAAGGTAATACCCACTAAATTAATCATATGTTTTGGAGGAAGCCGTTACCGAATCAATTATGAAGAATTGATGAGAATTCAGAAGTCGGATATGCGCAACAAGTTTATGCACGATGTGCGGGTATTAGTGCTTGACAAATGCGGTTTGGATTGGGAGTCTTGGAGAGTTGTCCTCAAGGAGATAAAGACCCACTTGGTTGATGAGTTTGAGCCTAATTGGGACATTCACCAAAGTGATCCCAATTTGATGAAGTGCATCAACAACATATTCAAATCCTTTTTCAGGAAGTGGAAGTTTGATGTTGAATGTGAGGCAGAACTGAACAGAATACCAGAACCACCAGCGGCGGAATAAAATTTTATTTATGTTTTTCTTTTATGTTTTAATTAAATAATAACATTTGGGCTTTAAAGTTTTTGTTGAATAAAATATTATTGTAAAAAACGATTATATTAATTAAACAGGAGTCTAATTTACTTCTATTTGTGATGATAAAGTGAGATATTTTTGCCAACAACCCGACTCGGATTCAGAATTTTGATGCATGAATGCTTTCATTAATTTAAACATTTGTAGATTTGTTCATGTCTAATTTAATACTTTGTTTATTAAGTGTGTATGTGATTTAAAATAAATAAAGTAATAAATGAAAAAAATTATTTTAAAACAAAAAAAAAAAAAAAAAAAAAAAAAAACAAAAATACAAAATAGTGACGAAATAACTTTTTTGCCTTCAAAGGGGAATTAAGCGACGAAAACACGTCATTGTGTAAAGGTTATCAGAAAATGCGGGAATGGCCATGAGTTGGCACTAGAACGTGGAATGCATATGTTTTAAGCAACTTTCGTCGTGCATGGTGGGTAAAAAATGCGGTAAACGAGAACAAATTTGGCGCCATGTACTCGAATGCAGAGGTTTTGAGTGATGAATGCTTCGTCATGCAAAAGTGTGACATTTACTTCAACTTCCCAGATACAGAGAGGTAGACACTGCAAATTCATTGCAGCTCTACCTCTTCCCTCAGCTCATTGTCTCTCATCTCCCTTAGCCCAATCACTCGATCTCGTGCTCCCGCTTTTCATCACCTATATATCATTTGGTAAGCTAATTTGTTTTCAATTTTTTTTTTTTGAAAGTACACAATGAAACTAACAAAATTAAATTTGTTGTGTGTTGGTGTTTTTTTTAACGACTATTAGCGACGAACGTATTAAGAGGTATATTGCGATTCACGGATTATATTTTGATAAAGAGAAATTTGGTAGCAATGTTTATGCATTCTTCGAGTGCTGCGTACGTATTTAGTACATACGTGTTGTACTTGAAGAACTGTAAAGATATGCTGCCAAATTTTTTCAATGTCAAAATCTAATTTGATAAAGTCGTAAAATACGACACGTAGCCGTGTATTCCTGAATGGGATAAAGCCGTAATTTTGTTTTTTTCGTAGGCGATATGGACAGACAGTGGATACAAAATCCTAACAGATGTGCAGACGAATACTTGGATGGAATAAATTAGTTCATTGATTTTGCAATGGCACACAATAGGGTTCACCTCTAATCTGGTGTCTGTGTAGGAACTGTAACAATTCAATGGTTGAGTATTATGTAAATGTTCGATACCATTTAGTAAGACATGGTATGATGGAGACGTATACCACTTGGAATCATCATAGGAAATGATTAGTACATCCTTCATCATCACATGTGACCCCATTAGTTGAGGCAGTTGAATCTTATGTTGATCTAAACCAACAAATTATGGATATCTTAGATGATGCTTTTCCAAACACCTCGACCAATTTTGATCAGGAAGGGGAAGACTACGTCCCTTGAACCATGGATAGTGGAGCCTTTAACAATTATGAAAAACTATTAAAAAGTGTCAAACAAGAATTATATTCCGGTTGCGAGGACTTTTCAGTATTAACAGCTATTGTGGAGCTGATGCATGGAAAAATAAAATTTTGTATGTCTAATCAGTGCTTTGATTATTTGTGGGGCTTTTCAAGAGCATGCTTCCAAAGCACAATTGTTTGCCTAAAGATCACAAAAGTACAAAGAAGGTGTTGAATGGTCTGGGATTGGGCTATGAAAAAATTCACGCGTGTAAAAATAATTGTGTATTGTTCTATAAGGAGAATGAAGCGGTAAATAAATGCTCTATATGTAAGTCGAGGTTTAAAATGACAGCTCAAAATAGAACGACGAAGATTCCACAAAAACTTATGCGTTATCTTTTAGTAAAGCCCTGGCTCCAGCGTTTGTATATGTTGACGCATACTGCTAACAGCATGAGATGGCATAAGGATAGACGGGTGAATGATGATTTGATAAGGCATCCTACTGCTGGTAAGGCATGGAAAGAGATTGATCGTTTGTACCCCGATTTTGTGGAAGAGTTGTGGAACATAAGATTAGGGCTGGCCACAAGCAGATTTAATCTGTTTGGGGTATTAAACCAAAACCACAGCACTTTGTCAATCTTCGCAATTTCATACAATTTGCCACCTTAGAAATGGATGAAGAAAGAATATATGATGATGACTATGTTGATAACTGAGGATACGGGCAAGTCTATTGATGTTTATTTGCAGTCGTTGGTTGATGAGCTAAAAGATTTATGAGAAAACAGAATTCCGACATACGATAAAGCAACTGGGTAGATGTTCACCATGCGAGCAGCAGTGATGTGGACTATAAACGATTTTCTTGTGTATGCTATGATGTCTAGATGGAGTACTAAGGGTTATTTGGCATGCCCAGTATGCAAGGAGGACACAACATCTTCTTGGCACGCCGGAAAAGTTTGTTACCTAGGGCATCGTATATGGGTGTCGTGGGATCATGAGTGGCGTCAGAACGAGACATCATTCTTTGATAGAATAGAGATTCAGCTAAGACCTAGAAAATGGTCTAGAGAAAATATTTTAGCGCACTTGAATCATTTGGATTTTAGTTTGTTTGGAAAATTAATAAATAAGACAATACTAGACATCCATCCAAAATGGACACACAAGAGTATGTTTTTTGAGCTGCTATACTGGTCAAAATTGAAACTGCACCATAACCTCGATGTTATGCATGTTGAGAAGAATGTGTTTGAAACACTGGTTTGAACTATATTAGACATCGAGGGAAAGATGAAGGGCACGATTAATGCTCACATCGATTTCGAATGAATGGGAATGAGGCCACGTTTATGGATGACGAGGGAGGGTGAGATAGCCAGAAAGGGGCTAGCATCTTTTTTCAGTAAAACCAAAGAAGAGGAAAGAGTTTTTAAAGTTTCTATCCTCCGTAAAGTTTCCAGATGGGTATGCTTCAAATATCGGACGATGCGCAAACATAGATAAGGGCAAATTTTCTGGGCTTAAGACTCACGATTGTCATGTCATACTGCAACGCCTGCTCCCGATTGGTATTCGACACCTATTACCAGAAGATGTGGCGAAGCTGATTCTTTTGTTGGCGAGATTTTTTTCTCAATTATTTGCTAGGACATTGTGAAAGTCTGATGTATAATAGTTACGCACTAACATTGTTGATGTCTTATGTAAATTTGAACAAATATTTCCTTCTTCTTTCCTTACAAGCATGATCCATGTGATAATTCACTTGCTAGATAAGGCATTACTTGCCGGACCATCAACTATCAATGGATGTATCCAACCAAAAGGTATAAAGTCCTTAGTCATTAATTAATTTGTGATCAATTGACGATTTAACTTATTTGAATCATAACATTTATTTTTGCAGATTATTAGGTGAGTTAAAGAATAGTGTAAGGAACAGGGCGAAGCCCGAATGATCAATTGTGAAGGCTTGGGTGGCATTTGAAATGAATACATTTTGTGCTATGTGCTTACAAGACGTTGAGATGGTGTTCAATCGACCACACCATAATAATGACGGTGGTGTGAAAAGGCAAAAACTATCTGTGTTTGCCCAAATCGCACGACCATTTGGCGAACAAGTACGAGGCAATTCGTTCACCAAAAGGGACATGCAAGTACTTCATTGGTTCGTACTTAACAATAGCGACGAGATAATTGAGTACCTGGATGAGCATGAAGAGTTGATGAAGTGGGAACATCTTTCGCATTTGTATGCCGTGAAGCATCGTGACCTGTTTCCTCGTTGGTTTCGCAAACAAGTATGTTGTTTAGGTTTTAATGGATGGTTTTGTCTTAAAGTATAATTTCATGTCAATTGTCTTAAATTTGGTAAAACCAACATGTCAAATTTTTGGTATAAATTAGGTGAAAAAAACTGAAGGAAACCAATTCTCCTGTGTATACTAATGAATTATATAACTTGGCTATCAGACCTCTAAGCATGGAACTGTACTCAAGGTGTCATGTGAACGACATAAAATTCTTGGGAGTTGAGCATGATGATAAGCTTTGTACTCAAAACAGCGGTGCACATGTCCTAAGATTGGGAGATACTGCAGACATTGATTTCTATGGCAAACTAATAAGTGTGGTCCAATTGCTTTACAAAGACCGTTGCCAAGTCATCTTTTTTTAGTGTTGTTGGTTCAATATAGACCTTAGTAAGAATGGGAATGTTAAATGGGACGATGGTTTGCTATCGGTGAACATTACCCGATGTTGGTACAGTGAAGACCCATACATTTTGGCAACTATGGCCAAGCAAATTTTCTACATCAATGATCTAAAGGCTGGGAAGGGATGGAAAGTTGTTCAGAGGTTTTATCATAGAGGGGTGTATGATATTCTGGACTGAGATCCTGACGACAACGACGATGAAGACAACTTTACCGACCAACTCCTCAAAACTTCGACATAAATTGGTGCAAAAATACTTCGGGATACTAACATTGTCCAAGAACTATTTCAGGTAATTAGAGGTCCTCAAATCAAAATTCCTATAGACTCAATTACAATTGATCTCTGAAGTCTCCCAAGAAACAATTCACCTGAGGGTGCGAATGATGTTGTTGATGTACCAACTAATGAGGATGAATGGGAGACTTAAAGTGATTAAAGTGAGGATAGTAATATTTATTGTACCGAGGATAAGGATTAAGGACTTTTGACTTATATGCAATGCAATTAAGTGTATTTAATTTTTTATATCTAAACAAATTTTAATTTATTAAATTTGTAATTGGATAAAGGAATTTTTTTTTTTTTTATATAAAAAACAAATTAAAGTCAATTTTAAGCAATGAACACTAGAAAATCATCGCGCATAACATAATTGCGCATCGAAAACAAGAAAATTTGTCGCTCAAGGTAGGGATGAACCACGCAAGGGACGCATTCATCGCACTTAGTTGTTTGCGAGACGCAACAAGTTAAGTTTGTTGCTCAAAGTCTTCAAAATTTCCCAAAATCAAAATATGGGCGCCTTTTTTTAAATGTTTATTAAACATTGAGCGGTGAATGAGGATGAATCATCGTACAATACAGTATTAGGTGACGAATGGGATAGATTCGTCACTAAAGGTCCTCTAAAATTTCCCAAATTAAAATGTAGGTACCTTTTTTTTCTTTAAATGTTCATTAAAATTGCACAATGAAATGTGGTATATTTGTCGCGCTTTGTCCTTATAAGCGACAAATTTATTTCTATTCGTCGTGCATTGTTCTCACAATTAACCAAAAATTTGGGCAGGTTTTTTTAAAAATTCATTAAAAGTGCGCAACGAATGTGTTCGTCACGCAACGGTCTTTGCATTATTAGTTCCAAAGAGCCTTTCTTTCTCTCAATTTCCAGAACCTCTCACATTCATCGCGTAGCGATCTTCGCATTATCACTTCCAAAAAGCTTTTTTCCTCTCATTTTCCAAAACCTCTCACTCGAACCCTCTCTCTCGACTCTCTCTCCCTACAACTCGCTCTCCCTACAACTCTCTTTCTCCCACGAGCTCTCTCTCTCTCTCTCTCTGCAACTATCTTGCTCCCTACAACACTCTCTCTCGCGAACTCTCTTTCTCTCTCAACTCTGAGGTAATTCGTTTTTTTTCTTCATTTGTTAATTATTTTAGATGTATGGTTTTTGTGGATTGATTACATATTAGGGTAATAGGAATTAGGGTTTATGGATTTAGGAATTTTGTCAATTTGGGGAGTTAGGGATTTCGAAATTGGGGATTTACAGATTTTAGAAATAGGGAATTTAGGGATTTCAAAATTTGGGGAGTAGGGCTCGGGTGGGCGTCGTTGATAGGTGGTGAGGGGGTTGGGGTGGCGGTGCCTGAGTGATTGAGGGTTAGGTAGGGTTGAGTGGGGATGGGTGGTGCGGGGTGAGGGTTGGGTTGGGTAAAAATGTTAAATTTCATAATTTTATGCAAATTTCATTTAATTTTCAATGTATTCAATTTGTTAGTATGTTAATAAATTTCATTTAAATTACTTAAATTTGTTAAGTTGTAACCTTTATAATTTTCTGTTTGAATTTTGTAAGTTTAGGGTTTTTTTTTTATAATGTTAGGATTAACATATTTATTTTATATTTTTACAATTATAGGTTTAGAATTTTACTTTAGAATTATTTTATATTTTGTAAGTTTACCTTGTTCATTTGTTAACTTTAAAATCATAGGTTTAAATTTTAGTTTAAATTTTTTATTTTAGAATTAAGATTTTAGTTGTAGGTATAATATTATTATTGTAGGGTTAAAATAAAAAAAATATTTGGATGAAGTATTATTTGTTGGGATTAATTTGTTAAATTAGTTAAATTTGTTAACTTTCACATCCTAGGTTTACGCTTTTAATTTAATTTTATAAATTTAGGATTAATATTTAGGTTGTAGGTATAAATGAATTTTTTTTTTTTTTGTATTAATTAACTAATTTTAGGGTTGCTTTTACAAGTTCATAAATTTTGTGTTAGTTGTATAATTATAAATTTCAATTTTTACTTTTTAAATTTTAGAATTTTCTTTTGATTATATAAACTGGTATTAATAACATAGTTTTAAATATTGGTCATTTAATTGAATTTTGTAGATATCGCAGTTGATTGGGCAGCATAGGTCAGTCTGTAGGTCATTTCTGACACCTCCACCACATACTACTACTGCCGCCACCGCTCCACTAGCACTAGCCCCAACGTTGGAGGCAGTTGTATCTCCACCCCAGGCCCCGATGTCAGCACTGCCTGAGTCATCGACTTCTTCGGTGACTCATTTGTTATTGAGCACTCGACGCTCTCACCAACGGCCTTAGCCTATTGACGAGGTTGAGGAGTCTGCATCGACTTCTGCCGCAGTCAGAGAGGGAGCCAACACAGGTAATACATTGTTTTCTGCAAATTTTTAATTTAATAAATTTGATATACTTTTATTCGGTTTCCTCTATATATGAATTGTTGTGTACTTGTGTTAGTTGTGTTGTTTATTTGTTTGTAGGTTATGGGAAATGTTTTATTTTTAAAGGAAGTTCTATCGAATTTTCCGTAGATTATTTAGTTTGATTTTACATTAACTTATTTCATTTTGCAAGTCATAAAAAAACTAGGGGTCCATGTAGACTCATGGGCATGTCACAGCTCACCCGCACCACCCAGGAACATATAAAGATTACGTGGGATGATCGACATTGGGCAACAACAACAAAGGGGTAGCACAACCGTTTAGTCCACGAAGTTGGCTCCATTGTGCGTCATCACTGCCCTATGTAGTAGGAGTGTCCCACAAGAGACCAAGGACTTCTCTCTTCATGAGCTATCGGTTAGCAAAGTTTTTTTTTCATTATTTTGTAAGTAAAGTTGTGAAATTTAATAACTGTTAATTTTGATTAATTTGTTTCGTATTTGCAGCATCACTATGACCTCGAGGACCTTGATGCCAATCAAGCCAAGTACATCCAAGAACTTTTCACCGGCCAATTCACTTAGCAGAAGAGCAACCTTCACAAGTATTTCGAGAGATTCGATGATCCGGCTGATGCTCGAGCAAACGGGTGCTCCTTGGAGTTGGTGAAGCACCCTGAAAATTGGGCTTGGCTTTGCACCCATTTTCAGGACGAAAAATACTTGGTAAGTGAATTATATAAATTATTATAGATTAATAATATTTTATTAATACTTCAATTCCGTTTATTAATTTATTTTAATACTTTATAATTAATATCGGCACTAATATGGTTCGTTTCTTTTTAACAAAAAAGAGCCAAGGCCAACGCAATAAATAGGTTGAAGAAGAAGCTTCTCCACCACTCCAGCTCCCGATGCTTTTCATATAGGATAGAGGAGCAATGTCGGGTAACCACATTTTTACAAAAAAAAAAAAAAAAAAAAGTTATTACACTTACTCTAAATTACACAACTGATAACTAATTTTTCTTATTTTTTTGATGCAGGCGAGGTCGAAGTTTCTAGAGATTAACACGTTCAAGGAGGTGTATATGCGGCCCAAGAACGAGTTGACTGAGGAGCTCCATGTAAGTTGTTGTAATTTTTAAGTTTATAATTCTTATTCATTTTAAATAAATATTAATTAACTTGCTTTTGTAATTATAGGCTACTATGTGGAGAGAAGCCAGGATGTCAATGAGGAAGTGGCTTCCCAGTTTCCCCCTAACACCCGGATGGAGGAGGTGCTCCCCCTTCCTCGAGGATGCGGGTCTTCTTATCATGACGGACACCCTCGACCAGAGACTTGGTCCTAGGGCGGGGAAGGTGTATCGAGGCATGGGAAATGCCTTCCACCTCTTCTCCAGGATAGGTTGCATCATTGATAGAGAAAGTAGTAGAACTCGAGCAGCAGGTGGGGGTCCAACATAAGCACATTGCGATGCAGTCTGCCCACATCGCCACCTAGGAAGCTCATATTCTTCCCAAAAGTCTAAGATGGCCAAGATCATCGCCGTGCTTTAGTTGTCCAGCTTCAACATCCCCACCGCTACACTTCCTCCTACTACTACGACCTCCCAAGCCCCCGACCCAATGCAGCTAACTCTGATGACTTTTTATTGTAGTTTTTTTTTAATTAAACATTCATACATTTAAAAAATTTCCCCGCTTGTACATACATTTTCCATATTTATTTTAAATTCATATTTTTCTTTATCAATTACTATTCCTAATTAAATTTAACCAAACAAAATTATTTTGTTTTGAAATTCAGTTTATAAAAAATTTAAAAGAAAAAGAAATTAAAAATGGTTTGCGTGACGAAATAATTCATCATCCCTATTAACTAGAGCGACGATAGAGTTAAATCTTATGATAAAGAAACTTTTGTCCCTTAAAACTTTATGCGATGAAGAATCACTTCGTCGCTCTTTTCATGCAGCAAAAACCCTTTGTCCCTCTAATCTTCATGTCATGAGTTCAGTTTCGTCGTGCCTATAGGTATATGCGACAAATTGTCTTCGCTCCTATTCAATTTAAGCGACGACATACTTTTTTTGTTGCGTAAAACTATTTGCGGGATGAAATGTTTTCTTTTCGTCGCACAATACCTTTCTTTACAAGCCTTGTGCGACCAACTTGGGGCGACGAAGTTTTCATCGTTTCTAATTTTAGGCGGCGAATTTCTTATTTACGTGATGATTTCTTGTTCGTCGCCATAACTATTTTATGTAGTAGTGTATGTTTGGAGTAACTCTTGTTACCTTTTTAGTAGTATTTATAGAACCTGGTTTCATAGATTAAGTATCCACTTAGCTTCTCCAAACTTCTCCTTGAGCTATTTTCTCACAATCATGACGGCCATCTCCCAACTTGAAGCTTCATTTTCCCTACATGCCCGAATCTTTACTAACCCAAGAATTCCCTAATGGGCTAACAAGTTTGCCAACCCTCTCCCTAGTCAACCTCCGGTTATGGTTGGAGGTGCTCGAGGTACTTTCACTTTAGAGAGTAGTGTTACTAGGGTGTCAATCAGCCTCTAAGTGGAAGTTGGGGTTAACTTGGGATGCAAGAGTTAAGAATCTGTTTTACTAGATCACTATGGGTATAGATGGTATGCTATTGAGTTTACTGATAAGGACGAGCTGGAATTTGCATTAGAAAATAAGCCTTGGTATGTCAGGAGGGCAAATCTTCCATATGGAGAAGTGGAGTATTCACTTTTAGGATACTAATCTTATTTATGACTTGAGAGTATGAGTGATTACTCAACCTATGGGTAACTTTATCAGAGCGGATGAGACTACTGTTTATAGGCTTAATGGCTTGGTCGTGAGGGTGCTTCTTGAAGTGGACCTAAGGCCGCCTCTGAAAAAGATTCTAGTTGTGAATAATGATGAAGAATACCCTTTGCTCTTGAGCTATGAAAAGTTATTTAAGTTATGTTTTTACTATGGGATGAGAAGGGCTGACAAGTATGCTTGCCCTGTAGACTATGACAATGATGACTGCCTCCTAGTTGATAGGATTTTCGAGGATGAAATGTTTGTGTGCCTGGCTGATTTTCCTGTGAGTGATGAAACCAAAAGTGAACTTCATGATGGTGTCATGTTTCTCTTTCCCCAACCTACTTTGCTAGATGAGTTTGGCTTTGCTGACAGGGAAACACCAATTAGGGGTGAGAATGTCCAAGAGCATAATGAGGAAGAAGAAGACAGGAACACAGTTCCTATTAGAAGAAGTAGAAGTGCTACTAGAGGCAGAGGTTCAGCTCATAGAGATGGCAAAAGTTATGAGAATGCTGTGAGAGGTAACAAAACTTAGGTGTCAAAGGCTGATCTATTGTCAAAGTGGTGCCCGCTTGTTGAAGGTGGGTCGGGAACTGGTAACTCTGGTGAAAGGGCAACAGTGACTTAGAGGACAAATGAAAGTGGAAGCAAAGGTAAGAGTGTGAAAGAGGTTACTGATCTGGATACTGATAAGGTGTTCATGGAAGCTGAGGATGGTGAGATTGAGCAAGTCCAAGTTGGAGGTAACAAAAAGAGGATAAAGAGTGAAGCTAAGGGTGAAACGGGTTCGAGTTACAATCTGGAGGACGTTGATTAATGAAGTCATTGTTATGAAATTGTAAGGGCTGGGTGTGACATCCCACATCGCCCAGGGGAGTGATCCTTAAATGTATATTCTCATCCCTACCTAGCACGAGGCCTTTTGGGAGCTCACTGGCTTCGGGTTCCGTAGGAACTCCGAAGTTAAGCGAGAAGGGGGCTAGAGCAATCCCATGATGGGTGACCCACTGGGAAGTTGCTCGTGAGTTCCCAAAAGCAAAACCGTGAGGGAATGGTAAGCCCAAAGCGGACAATATCGTGCTACGGTGGTGGAGCGGGCCCGAGAAGTGATCCGCCCCGGGCCGGGATGTGACAAATTGGTATCAGAGCCAATCCCTGGCCAGAAGTGTGCCGACGAGGACGTTGGGCCCCTAAGGGGGGTGGATTGTAACATCCCACATCACTCAGGGGAGTGATCCTTAAATGTATATTTCCATCTCTACCTAGCACGAGGCCTTTTGGGAGCTCACTGGCTTCGGGTTCCGTAGGAACTCCGAAGTTAAGCGAGAAGGGGGCTAGAGCAATCCCATGATGGGTGACCCACTGGGAAGTTGCTCGTGAGTTCCCAAAAACAAAACCGTGAGGGAATGGTAAGCCCAAAGCGGACAATATCGTGCTACGGTGGTGGAGCGGGCCCGGGAAGTGGTCCCACCCGGGCCGAGATGTGACAATTGGTATCAGAGCCTAACCCTGGCCATGGTGTGCCGACGAGGACGTCGGGCCCCTAAGGGGGGTGGATTGTGACATCCCACATCGCCCAGGGGAGTGATCCTTAAATGTATATTCTCATCCCTACCTAGCACGAGGCCTTTTGGGAGCTCACTGGCTTCGGGTTCCGTAGGAACTCCGAAGTTAAGCGAGAAGGGGGCTAGAGCAATCCCATGATGGGTGACCCACTGGGAAGTTGCTCGTGAGTTCCCAAAAACAAAACCGTGAGGGAATGGTAAGCCCAAAGCGGACAATATCGTGCTACGGTGGTGGAGCGGGCCCGAGAAGTGATCCGCCCCGGGCCGGGATGTGACATTGGGGCTGGCCTGATTTTGCCTCTCAATTTAATTTACTTTGTTGTCTAAGTCATTTAGATGTTTCTTGTATTGTAGAACCTAAGTCCAACCTTGATAAGGGGTCTTAATGCTTTATTATCCAATGTGTGTTTTGCTAGTTGAGATGGGTGGGCTGGTGGTCTATGCCTGTGTTGGAATGATTTTAATATTAATATGAATGTACTTGCCCATAATTCCAGATTTTTTCATTGCGAAGCTACAGATAAACAAAATAAGGTTAACTTCTTTTTTACTTTTGTGTATGTTTATCCTCAAAAGAATCTTCAACCTTAACTCTGGAATAATATAATCAATCTTATCACCACGAGCAGCTCTGATCAACCTTGGATCCTCTTGGATGATATTAATAACATTACTAATTTCGAAGAAAAAGTTGGAGGTGACAGAAATTTTAATAATCAAAAGATAAAATTGAATGGTTTTTAAGTGAAGGTAGATTAATTTCTATACCTACTACTGGTGTGCCTTTTACTTGGAGCAATGGTCAAAAAGATAATACTATTATCTTCGAAAGATTTGATAGGGCCATTGCTAATACTGAATGGTTATATTTGTTTCCTAGTGCTTCTCTTTATAATTATCCTATTTTTTGTTCAGACCAAAGTCCAATTTTATTGGACTCTAACTATAGTGGTAATGTTGTTGAGTTGAGATATAAAATTTGAAGCTATATGGTTATCCTACCTTGATTTTAAAAGAGTTGTGAGAAAAACTTGGAGTGAAAACATTTATGGTAACCCTGTGATAAGGTTAGGGGCTACTTAGGAATTTTAAATTTCTTATTAAGAAATAGAATAAGGATGTGTTTGGCAACATCTTTGATAAGAAAAAACAACTCATTGGAGACTTAGATAGAATTCAACAGGATATCATGAGTATGCCTGATTCAAGTAGTTTGTTGAATAATGAAACTTCAATAAAAAAATCAATTAAATCAAGCTCTGATAAACGAGGAAATCTACTGGGCTCAAAAAGCCAGAGTGAATTGGCTCCATCTTGGAGACAAGAACACAAAGTATTTCCAATCAGTAACCAATATTAAGAAGACAAGGAATGAAATTTTCCAAAGAAAAGGTCATTAGGGTAATTGGTGGTGGAAAGGTGAAGGAATGGAAAGCATATTTGTAGAAGACTTCAAGCTTAGGTTCACTACTTCCACCACCCGTTCTCGTCCAGCCCTTGATAATCAAGAGTAATAATCAGTTCTACATGGAGCAATAATCAAGAGTAAGAACCAAGAAATTCGCCCCATGCAACCAAATCAAGCTCCAATAGAACTAAAGAAGCCGAAAATGGAGTAGATGATGTAAATATATACTTACGTAAAATCAACTTCAATTCCAATAACCCAATACATAGATTTTGAAACTACCAAACTGAAAGTTGGACAAATTGCCACCTGATTTATAGTAATTAAATCCAAGAGCTTAAAATCATTTCAAACCAAGTGTAAAAACAACATAAATTCCCTAATCCTTCTTTTGTGTATGTAATCTACAAGGGATGAATTTGACTCAATTCGTGCATAAGCAGTACTCTAATACAGATGTGAAGAAAATATTCGAAAAATATAAAATTAGCATAAAAATTGATTAAACAGACGAATTTTGGAGTGATTCCAATTGGAGGATATTCATGAGTCTTTCAAGATGATTATATCAAAATTCCATATTTTTCTACCAGGCCGTTTGATCATGGAGAAGAAAAGAAGGCCCAGTGCGTAGCTTTCCCAGATTGACGTTTTTGGACGTTTTGGATATTTTGGAGGTCAAGATGGCATAAATAACATCCATGAAATAGTATCCAATTGAAGATTTGAGGGACTTTAATTCTTTTAATGAATTTAGAGATATTCTAACACACCCCGATCGAAGTCGAGGCATGCTGGCCGTCACCTGAAGGTGACATAACCAAAAGTGTAAGTGATGTAAAAATGTGAATAAATTAAAATCGAAACTAGAACTAATTTAAACTAATAAAATGAGTGCACAATAGTGGGTAGAACCCATAAAATACAAATATTCAGAGCATAGATGACAAAAGAGTGTGCAGTCGAAACTAGTTAAGTACTTAATACACAACGAGATAAGTTCCTACACTTAAATAAGGATATGTCAGAATCGCTAGCTAATCCTCGTACGCCACAAAGTAATTCATCTATCTAGGACCTAGAGGGACAAAAAAAAGAAGGGTGAGTGGCAAAAACAAAGGTTTATAAAACACAGTTATTTTCCGAACATACTGATAGGAGCATATTCATGCGACTTAAATGGCTTGTTCTCGTACATTTACGTTATGTTTCTTTAGTTATTTTAGTCCTTTATGCTTCTTTTGTGTGTTTTCAGGATCATAAGACGTGTATTGACGAAAGGATGCATTGTGGAGTGTTTTGGGGCCTTTTGGAGCACTATTGGGCTAAGGATGGATAACTTATGCTTGGAGCCCCAAGTGTTGGATGAAATTGAAGGCCTTGTATGCACTTGAGGACACAAAACAATGGCCCTAACCCAATTACATAACACCTTGCCATGGGCTTAACACAAACACCATTCCTTGCCATGCAAGGGGGAGCAATTTGGGTCCATTTTATGCACTTAAACCTTAGCCCAATTCCACACCATTGCAGCCAAATCCATTCTTTGCCATGCACATTCACCACCAATTCAACCACATGCACTTATTCCTCCATCATTGCACAACATTGCAGCCACATGCACCAAAAACACCCAATGCCGTGCACTTCCCTTGCCATTTTCAGCCATCATACTTCATCATTGCAGCCACCATTCACCCTAGTTGTCAATCACATACTTTCCCATTGTATAATACATCCACATGCATCTTTAACCAACAAACAAATCAGCCACAACACTCAAACACACTCAATGCCGTGGGGTACCATGCAATTCCAGCAATTCCAGCTTTCCAACCTAGCCACATTCACATGCATTCACTCATAATCATTCACCAAACTTGCAGCCACATTTCCACCTATTCCTAGCTGTCATGTTCCCTCTCATTTACCTATAAATAAGCATGCATTGCAGCCACAATTCATTCATTCCATTCACTACAAATCAATCACACAACACACCAACACCAAACAACCATTTTGTGCCGTGCATATTCACTCCAGTTTTCCAGCATTCTCTCATCCATTGCAGCCACTCCAACTACTCCCCACTCCATTCCACATACACCTAAAGCCCTAAACATTTCCTTAGACCTTGTGCTACAACAAAGAGGAAGAGAAGAGGGCCTAAACGTTCATACAATTCAAGTTTGAGTTGTTGGAATGTTTAGGTGTTTCTTTGATTTCAATGTTTAAATTCAATTCTCTTTGTTTTGTACGTATGAGGAATGGAAGAGAAGAGTGCCTAAACGTTCATACAATTCAAGTTTGAATTGTTGGAATGTTTAGGTGTTTCTTTGATTTCAAAGTTATGAGGAACTAACCCCCTTTAGCTAGGGGGTGATTCGAAACTATGTTTATGTTTGCAATATGAATTGATTAACTTTCGTTGGAATTTCATAAGTTGTGGATTCAATTCGTTTAACCGTTTGATTGATAACTTATTTATGTACGTTTATTAAGAATGCGCGCTTAATTTTCATGCATGAATATGACGCTAGAATATAAGTGAGTTTCACCTAATCGTTATGAACTTATATTCACAAGTAGTGGAGGTTGCTTATAAACAATCGCGTTAAATGAATTATTGGCATAAGTTTCATGCGTATTCCATAGTAACGAATGCCTCGTCAATACTTATAGTTTTCATAATGCTTAATGATCTTTGATTGTATCTTTATCGTTCTATTCACGTAAAGGACTTTTGGAGAATGTTGTGAATTGCATTGCGCAAACCCATCCAATTCATTAACTTAAGGAAAACTTGACGGTTAATTGAAGCGGACCTAATTAACCCGGGGTGTTGAGTTTCATAATTTATCGAAAGACCAACTGAGAATCAATCTTGTATGCAAGTGTAACATGTGTGGAGAAGAACCCCTTGGCTATTCCATCATCCATATTTTCATCGCATTCATATTTACGTTTTGCCTTTAATTACAATTTGTGCATTTTATTCTCGTCAAATCAAACTCAATCCCCCCCATCTTTTGTTAAGTCTTAATCATTTGATTTGTTTTAAGTATTTTACGTTTGTTTAGTTTTGCATTCTTTGAGTTTAGTTTAAGTGTTTTAAACTTTATATTACGTTGTTAAGTTTTGCATACTTTGAGTCTAGTATAGTGTTTTATATTATGTTTTTACGTTTTTGAGTCAGTTTCCAAGTGATTTGCAATCCCTCCTAATCCCCGGTCCAGAACGATCCCTACTTATACTTATACTACAATTGTCAAAAAGAGGGTTTAATTTGTGTGCGTATAAATCTCGCATCAAATTTTTGCAAAGAGGTTTATAAAACACAGTTATTTTCCGAACATACTAACCCATCGCTGTAAAACATGTATAGTTTCCAGAAAATCATATTACGTATACGTA
This sequence comes from Pyrus communis, assembly GCF_041283825.1. NCBI lineage: Eukaryota > Viridiplantae > Streptophyta > Magnoliopsida > Rosales > Rosaceae > Pyrus > Pyrus communis. Next base: position 19,689,109 of record NC_142565.1, read on the forward strand.
TGAAAACAACTGTAAATCAACAATAATGCTAAAAATACGCCAAACCACAATATCTCAACAATCGTATAAAGAAATCAGGTGCTCATCAATCTACCCTAGCACACGAGTTCATGCAGACAATTTCTGACATGAACAGGATTGGGTGTAATGTATGTGTACGCTCTAGTGCTACAATCACATGAAGACTGGCGATAATCGTGGTCACCTACGAGTCGGAGTTGCCTAATGAAACCTATATGACATGATTGGGACCTACTTGGATCCAAGGCGAGCGTGCGGTGCAGAGGTAAACATACACGTGAAAGACTGCCCTGGTCCTGGACGAGCACTGACACCGAGTGCAGCAATGATGAGCATGTAAAATATGTATGAAAATGCCATGGCAGTCTACAAATCTCAAACATAATACACACACACACACACACACGTATCAAAGCCAAATGAGTGGTAATTGAATTATCTTCTTTATAATCACTATATTTGTTCATCCTTCAGTTTTCATTTACAGCTTATCTTATTTGTTAACCTTTTAAGTAGGATTGTTTACTCTCAACCCAAACAGTAAGGTGTGTTATAAACAATAAGTCCATAGGATTCGCATGAGCCATGAGAGGAGTGTGAGTTTAGCAAATACACGAGGAAGGTAAAGCCAGTAAGATTTCTGCATATTGAAAACCTGCATTTTGAGCAATATGAGTAAAGAATATGAAACTTGTCAATTATTCACACCAAAACAAATCAAAACTCATAAAAAAAGATGGTTACAATTAGATTCACATAGGTTTAGTCCAAATAGCAGTCAAGCCTTTAACAAGAAGAGGTCTGAATACCTCTATTTTGTTATGTCTCCAAGATGCAAGATTCACTGACTTTAGTGATAACATTCTTGGACTAATTGAGACAAGGCTTTATAATGGACCAATTCATTTTGATTGTTTTCGAGATCTCACAATAAGTCTTTCACACCATCACATGCTGAAAGTACTCACATTAAACGTCAAAACTTCAAGGTACCAAGTCCTTGAAGGAGTCCAACCATTAGCCTTAATTTTTAGAGTTTACTACAAAGTCACAGGAACAAACATAAATTTTCAAGCCTTAGTTAAAAGTCCTCGAGACCACACACTCTTGATACAAACCAATCAAGAAAACGCCAACATTAAAATACCCAGAACCATTAGGTGGTCAGATATCAGTTTACCTTCAAATTGGTGTCTGGTTAATGAAAGTAAGCCAGTTAGTATCCAAAATAGTTTAGTCAACCTAGACAACATAGAACAATATTTTGACGGAACGGTTAAAATTAACTTTGACCGTCCAGCCAGAAAATCTAGTGTCTGCTTATACGAGTTAGCCCAGTCACACAGATCTTTAGAACCAAGTAGGAATTCTTTTTCTGGATCCACACCAGCTGATATACTGGGTCGAGATCAAGATTTAATTAATCCCTTAGTCAATAGAAAATTAAAAGCAATAGAAACTAGCTCAGCAATTACCCACCAAGAATTAATCAACGTCCTAATTAACATAAAACTAAAGTCAATAGAAACAGCCTCTCAGGTGACTCACCTAAGATATCAACCCAATACTTAGAACCAAGGAAAACAAACCCCTCCAACATAATCCGATTTCAAAGCAAGTCAAATCAACCACCAATTACTTGTACTAAACAAACCATTCAAAATTCGATGGAAGAAACTCAATGCTGACATCGAAGCAACAGAAAATATTCCCATAAGGAATATTTTTAGAAATAAATATACAAAAGAACAAAAATTGGACATTTACAATAAATGGACCCATTTCATGAAAAAGCACAGATTTGAAGTGTTTTTCTTCGATTTCGTTGAAAAATATTACGAGTCTGAAAAGAGTTTAGAAGTATTCACCAAAGAAAATAGGGTTAAAGAAGACAAAACCATAGTCTCTTCTAGCCACCCTCCACAAGAAACAATTTTAATTACAACTGCAAAAACACAAGTACCAGCCACTCTTTTCAAACTTCCAAAATAAGATGCAGGAGTCAAGCCAGTCATCGAACAAAAAAATTTCACAAACCAGAGTCTACACACCATAGGAAAACAGTTAGACTAAATTGAAACCAAAATGGATAGACTTTCTCACCCAAAACCAACAATTACGGAAAAACCCTTAGTTAACTTCCCAGAATCTTCCTCTAGCACAATAGCTTTGAAAACAATTTCCACAAGTCAAAAAATAGATCAAATGTTACAAGAATTAAAATAAGAAAAAACAGTCAATGTTTTACAACACCTAGATGAATCTTAACCAAAAACAATTTCTACAATATGGGATTCAGAAGGCGAATGTGAAACAAATTCCATCAGAAAAGTAGAAGAAACTTTTCAAAATTTTGAATTAAAACGAATCACAAACAAAATAGTCAACCCAACAACTCTTACCAAAAATTGGTATCCAAGGCGAACACCTCCGGATATTTAATTTGAGGAAAAAAACATCCAAAATCAATTCTCTGTCTCAGTTGATAAACTCTATGAATGGAACATAGATGGATTTTCAGAACAAGAACTTTTGAACAAATTACAACACATCTCCATGGTTGTTAATAGTTATATTACCAATCATAACCTCAGTCAAACCCAAGTTGTCAACCTTTTGGTTACAGGATTTACAGGAATACTCCATTCTTGGTGGGAAAAACATCTCATTGAACAATTAAGAAATGAAATTAAAAATGTAGTCAAAAGGGATGAAGATGGAACACCCATATTTGATAAGCATATAGGACGAGAAGTCCCAGATGCAGTCAAAACATTACTTTTCACCATTATAGAACATTTCGTAGGGACACCCAGTAATGTCACCTCTAGAATTCATGACCAATTTAGTAATTTAAGATGTCCCACCCTAAGCGATTTTAGGTGGTACAAAGACGCTTTCATGTCCAAAGTCATACTTAGAGAGGATAGTAATCGACCATTTTGGAAAGAAAAATTCATTAACGGATTACCAAATATATTTGCCCATAAAATTAGAAATGTTTTAATTAATGAAGAAGATATCATACCATATCATACCCTTACTTATGGAAATATTATTAATATTATCCATAAAGAAGGATTGAAAATATGTATTGATATGAAAATTAGAAAACAAGTCAACAAAGACAAGTTAATAGCCAAATACGAATTAGGAACATTTTGCAAACAATATGGATTACTGCCTATTGCTCCATTCAATAAAAAGAAAAAATCAGAAGCCTACAATAGGTACCCAAATAGGTACTCCAGTAGGAGACATCCCAAATATAACAAATTCAAAAATAAGAATTTTGAAACAAATAAATTTTATGAGAAACCCTAGTCCAGCAAGTGCAAGAAGAAACCCTCAGGAAAATTCCACTAGAAAACCCAAGAACAAAAAGGGAATTGCTACAAGTGTGGCAAATTTGGTCATTATGCAAATAAATCTAGAGTCAAGAAAACAATCAACTAGTTGAAAATCTCTGAAGAAGAGAAAATCCAGTTAATCCAAGTCTTAGAACTTAGAGACACAGACCATAGCCAATCTGAAGATGATTTAAATTCGTCTTCTTCCAGTCAAACCTTAAGTAGTCTTTCATCCCCTAACATTAAGATAGGATGCACAAATACTTGTTGTAACAAAATTTCAATCCTCAATAAACAAGAAGAACAAGAAGATCTTCTTATCGAGTTAATCAGCAAAGTAGATGACCCTGAATTAAAGTCATTTAATTTAAAGAAACTTAAGAAGTTAGTCTCCCCTGAAGAAGCCAGTACTAGTCAACCCTAAGTGGCTCCAAAAATCTGTCTTACCACAACCCTATAAAGGTTTAATAAGGCTAAGAAAGAAATTACGGTCAAATATCTACAAAGAGAAGTCAACAATATTAAGGAAGAAATTAAGTCCTTAAAAATAGAAAACATAGAAATTCACTCACATCTCAGTAGTATCCAAATACAAGCACTCATTGGCAATAATGATGAAGAACACAATAGTTCTTCCTTAAAACAAGAATCAAAATCCAAGTCCATAGAAAATCAAACAGAACCTAGTTTTAGGGTTACTACAAAAAATTAGGATCCAAAAATGGTATTCTAAAATAAACATAATAATTGAAGACTTCCAGTTAGAAACAATTGCCTTAATTGACTCAGGTGCAGACTTGAATTGTATTCAAGAAGGTTTAATTCGCACCAAGTATTTTCATAAGCCAACATAAATTCTTAGTGTAGCAAATCAGTCACCAATGCAGTTAAAATATGAAATCCCAAAAGCCCATGTTTGTCAAAACAATGTTTGTTTTAAAACTCCATTTGTTTTGATAAAAAAACATTTCAGACCCAATCATTTTAGGTCTCCCCTTCATAGTTCTCCTATATCCTTTTAAGGTACACTATAATCGTATAACCACCTGAATGTTTGGACAAAAAATCACATTTGAGTTTTGCACGGAAACAGATCTAAAAAAATTAAGACACTTACAAAAAGATAGCATCTCAAAAACCATCAATGTAGTCACCAAAAAATCACAACAAATTAATTTCTTAAAAGAAGAAATTAATTACAAAAGAATTGAAAAACAATTAACAAATAAATCTTTGTTACAAAACATTGACAACTTTCAAAAGAAACTTGTTAATGAAATTTGTGCGGATATTCCAAACGCCTTTGGGCACAGAAAACAACACATTATTCAACTTCCTTACAATAAGGAATTTAAGGAAAATAAAATACTAACAAAAGCCAGACCAATAAAATGAGTCAAAAAGTCATGGAATTCTACAAAATAAAAATCCAAAAACTTCTCAATAAAGGAATCATTAGGAAAAGCAAATCACCTTGGTCTTGCTCTTGCCTTGCTTTTTATGTCCAGAAAAATGCTAAATTACAAAGAGGAACTCCTAGATTAGTCCTTTATTACAAACCTCTTAATGAAGTCTTGGAATGGATACGGTATCTATGACATCCCGTCCCGGAAATATCGAAAACGTACGTGTGAAAAGACATTTTTACCCCTAGTCCGTTTCTTTCACGTTATTGGTGTTTTGTGTGGTGTTGGCATGTGTTGGGCCACACACACACACACTCTCACTCTCACTGTCTCTCTGTCTCTTTCCCTTGTCTCTCTCCCCGAGCTCCCATTCTTTCCTCTTCCTTCAAACGTACGGACACAAACCTAAAACCCCTCAAACCTTTGCAGATCGAGGGAACCAAGTACACCTTCAAGCTCGTGAGTCTCGTGGGAGTCCAGTCGTACCATTTTCAGGTGAGAATTCCGTCGTTTTCACGTCGATTCGACGATGTCCGTTTTGAGTACTATTCATGCAAAAATAATTTAGCAAGTTTTTGGGATTTTGAAGCTCGTAGGTGACTTAGTGAGGTTCCAAGGAGTCTCAGAGTACTTCGTTTGAAGAATTTTGACGTCGGGATCACTATGTTTGGAGTTGGCCGGAATTTGGTTTATTTGGACAAGTGAGATTTGGTACTTTTTAGCCCTTAAAAGTTGTATATTTATGTTCTCCTAGTCCTAGGCGTCATTTTGGTACAAAAATCGTGAAAAATGGTTGAAAAACAAGAGAGAAAACGAAGTTAGAAGTTTTTCCAGTTTTCCGGCGCCGGAGTCTCGCCGGAGTCTCGCCGGAGGTTCGCCGGAGAAGGAGACGGAATATTCCGTCAAGTCTGACGGAATATTCCTGATGCCGTTAACGGAATCTGTCAAAACTGACGGAATATTCCTTACGGCGTCAGGTGACGCCGTCAGCGTGCCAGGCACGTGCCTTGGCCGGCGCATGGGGGCGCGTGCGGCGGTGGAAAATTTTTCCAATTTGAGCAATGTATGAGAAGTTATATTCATTTGGTATATTCATTTGTCCAATTTGAGCAATGTATGAGAAGTTATTACGAGAAGTTGGTTTTGTGCTTTAAAATTAACGTTTCTATAGTTATTTCGCATATAGGTGATACGTATCCCGAGGACGAGCGTGGTCACTCGAGGCAGGGGGGCTACGACCCTTCCACATACCAGTGAGTGGGCTTTTGGTTTTCCGTATATACCTATATACTATATTTTTCCCAGAAATTGATTTAAATGCTTATTAGTTATGCCATGCATTACATTATCGTTATTCATGCATCGTTGGTTACGTTAGTAGTTGCATATATATATATACATATGCATATTGGGTGCTGTGGACGCACAGGTAAGTGCCAGGTAAGTGTTATTCATGTTTAAATTCAGTAGCGATTCGAGATGCTTAGAGAGCTCATAACCTGCACCCCCGGTGTTAGTGCTCCCGCCCAGAGTAGGGCACAGTCCTTCACGTGATGTTCACCTCCCGCACCACACGCTCAGCTTGGATCCAAGTTAGGTGCACAGTCCTGTCGTACAGACCACTTTAGGTGGTTCCGACTCGTAGGTGACCCGCGATTATTCGCACAGCCTTCACGTGATCGTAGCACTAGAGCGTATATATGTATTACACCCAGGCCTGTCGTACAGACCACTTTAGGTGGTTTCGACTCGTGGGCAGGTTCAGTTATTGAGTTTGAGATTTGAGCTCTAGATGCAGCCGTACAGGTCACGTTAGGTGACTCCGGCTGCCAGATTACATGTTATTGATATGATTATACCTGGGCACTTGCATATCATTATGAGATTTCGGCATGGCATATTATTGAGCACGTTTGGCATATTCTTGAGCATAATTGGCATATATACTACGTATATTTATTTTCTGGGAAGTATACAGGTTTTACGGCGACGGGTTAGAATGTATTTGATTAAATGGTTTTCTAAAAGCTTTGTTTTTGCCCACTCACGCTTTTGTTTTGCGCCCCTCCAGGTTCTAGTGGTCTAGCAGGTTCGGTGGTTTCCCAGAGGGCTCTTCCGGCATTTCTGACAGACACTCACCATTGTAGGGTCACCTTCGGGTGTACTGTTGTCGCATCTTTTTCTTTTGGGCTGCTGTAGACTTATTGCTCTGAACTTAGCGTCTCACTTACGCTAGCACTGGTTGTCATCACTTGTATGCTAGTTTTTAATTTATTCGTACTTTTATTACTATTTTATTAGTTTCCGCACGTGCATATGGTTACGTCACCTCCGTGTGACGCCCAGCACGCCCTGATCTCGGTCGGGGTATGTCAGTATCCAATTCCTAACAAAAGAGATTTAATTAAGAGTCTTAGTCAAGCTATAATCTTCTCAAAATTCGACATGGAGTTTAGATTTTTGCAGATCCAAATTCATGAGGATGATAAATACAAAACAACATTTGTCATTCCTTTTGGTCATTATGAATGGAATGTAATGTTATTCGGTCTTAAGAATGCACCCAATGAGTTTCAGAATATCATGAATGAAATATTTAATCAATATAGTCATTTCTCAATTGTTTAAATTGATGATGTTCTCATTTATTCCAAATCGATAGATGAGCATTGGAAACACTTAAACATGTTTGTTAGGATAATTAAGTCAAATGGATTAATTGTCTGAATAACCAAAATTAAGTTATTCCAAACCAAAATTAGGTTTTTAGGATACAATATCCACCAGTCAACCATTCAACCAATAAATAGAGTAATTCAATTTGCAGATAAGTTCCTAGATGAAATCACTGACAAAACCCAATTTAGGATCTTTAAATTATGTTGCAGAATTTTATCCACATCTTAGACAACATTGCAAACCCTTGTTTGATCGTCTAAATGAAAATCCCTCATCCTGGTCCAATACTCATACTTCCATAGTTAAACAAATCAAATCACATGTTAGGACTTTGCCTTGTCTTGGCATTCCAACTCCTAATTCCTTCAAAATTGTTGAAACTGATGCCTCTGAAATTGGTTACGGAGGTATTCTCAAACAGTCAATTTATTCCGGATCTCTTGAACAAATTGTTCATTTCCATTCAGGAATATGGAATCTAGCACAAAGAAATTATAGTACTATTAAGAAAGAAATATTATCTATAGTATTATGAATTAGCAAATTTCAAGATGATTTATTAAATCAAAAGTTTTTAGTCAGAGTCAATTGCAAATCTGCAAAACATGTTTTACAAAAAGATGTTCAAAACATTACATCAAAACAAATTTTTGCACGATGTCAAGCTATATTAAGTATTTTTTTATTTTGAAATCAAATACATCAAGGGTAGTCAAAATTGCATCCTCGATTTCCTAACGAGAGAATTTCTGCAAAGGAAGAATGATAGCAAGAAGACCTGATCAAAGGAGGCTCCCAGCCACTATACCACCACCACTAGTCAAACAAGAATCAAGCCTAGATTCTTCATCGGCCTTAGCCATTACCAACCGATTCACTCCCTTAGGTTCCAGAGTAGGAAACCTTAGACCAAACTACCAATCACCATATCCCAATTATCAAACGACATTAGTCAGTCAATATGATCCTTATTCAAGCCCAACATATCAATCATCACCATCCCATCCAATTAGTTATACCAAAACATCACCATACGTTAAGAAAAATCCTAGTGAATATCTTTGTAGTATCCTTTTCAATCTCAATCAAGAACAAACACCAGAAAAATTAGTCAAAACCATCTTTCCATCCAACTTTCATTATCACCCCATAGAGGCACACAAAATGCTGAAATATTATCAAGCCATTCTCAGTGAAACAAAGTCAATTTCAATCAAACCTCTCTACAACAAAACCCATGAAAACAAAATTCTTTACCATTCTCTTTACATTGGCCAGTTCTTAACAAAATCAGATTGGGGAATCCCCCTTTACAAAGCCAAATCTCTTCATACCCAATATGTTCATATTCCTAATAACCATTACAATTACTTTGATTACATTGATGCATGGACTAACATCTTTCTCCATCAAACAGAAGATTTTAGTCATTGATGGCTCATTAATTTTGACAAGAGTTCTAGATTGAATTTTCTGGCATGGTTCTCAAAATGGTGGTCAATTCATGGCCCAACAGCCAGTCTCCTACCAAAAGAACTTATGCAGGTCCTATCCACCAGTTTCCAACAGAAATTTGAAAGAAGGCGATTCAACTATAGAATTACACTTCTCGCAATATTCATGGCCAAGTATAAAGTCCTATGGATCATGAAGTAGAATTATGAAATAGGTGAAGTCTACAGAGCCAGATCAATAAAACGGTAGGATAAATTCAACCATTAGAAGACCATCAATTAGGTTTTCACCGAATTTCCCATTACTCTACCTCCAGTCATTCCAGCACAACCAGCACGGCTAGCACTGCTAGCCATCCTGGAACAATCATTATTAGACATTAGTCCATCTTTATCCCTCAAAGAAACAGTCACGTCTTCCAAAAATTCACGCTCAAAGAAAAATAAAGCCACTCAGCTCGAAAATTTAGCACAACAATTACTTGAAGAAGCTGCGATGCTCCATACTGAAGAAAAAGAAGTTGAAGACTCCGAATGCATCCTTATAGCAACTATCCAACTCAACAAACCCAAAAACACAGTCAGCTAAGTGGGCCGACTACCCAGATTCCCAAGACCCATTTACTTAAAGCCATGTGAAAACTTCAGTCATCATGTCAAGTCACCATGTGAACACAGTCATTTGCCATGTGAAAATTCAGCCTTCCTTCCAAGACACCATGTGAAGCATTCAAAAATTATTCGCACCAATGATTCTGACAAAGCTTGGAGTCATTCAATCATCCATCCCGTGCCTCTACAGTAAAAGCAACAATTATTCTAACAATTTTCACTGTTCATCAACAGTGAAAAGCAAATCATCATTCATAAAATAGTAAAAGCAAGTCTTCCAAGACCTTTTGAAAGGCTATAAGAAGTGGACTATAGATGAGAAGGTTTTAAGTTTGGAATTTCCACAATTTCTTAATAAAAAACTTTCTTTGAGTTCACACTGTACCCAAAGAAATCAAAAATTGAAAACACTTTTAATTTTCAAATGTCAAGGAAGCATATGTGCACCAATATCCTTTTCATCGGTCATTTTCTTATTTGTTGATTCAACTGTCAGTAAATCAATTGTAAGTTCCAGTGTAAGTTTTGCAATAAAACTTATTTTCAAATAGTTTTGCAATAAAACTTATTTTCAAATTATATCAGCATCACTATTTTAAATTCATTATTTTCATTATGAATATTTTCATAACAACTAATTTTGAATGACATAAAATTCTTACTCACAATCAATTCATCGAATACCTTAAGTTCAAGGTAAACACCGATCAATCATTTGTTCAATTCTTTTTATTCATTTATAATAGTTGGTTTCATGGCATATTTAATCCTGGTTATTCTCCACATCAAATTACCAATAATTCAATTAATAGTTCATTCAACCCTAATCATCATTGCCCTTGGTTCAATTGCCCTCATCATTATTATTACCATTAGTTCCGCTCCATTTGGTGTGTGTGTGTGTGTGTGTATACGAAAATGAATGCCCACTCATTGATACGTGGTTGGATCGTAGCCTCCTAGTCGTGCTTGACCTCATGCGTCCTCAGGATAATTTTCACCTTAATGTCAAATAACTAAACTAATAAATTAAATAGGACATATTCAAAAAGTCTAGGTAAATCTCCCATATTTTGCTCAAACAGAAAGTTTAAATATATGAAAACATTACTCGACATCACGGACCCGTACGTGTCAAGCACTCACCGGCCAGAGGACAGACACGCCCTCACGCGTTGCTTAGCCCACGACCACACACCTGGTAGAGACTGACAGAACCTAGGAATATTTCGTTAGCCTTGACGGAATATTCCGTTAAACAGTTAACAGAACTTAACGACATTACCTGACACCGTTAGAATATTCTATCAACTTTGATGGAATATTCTTTGTCTTCTTCAGTAGAATGCCACCGTCCGCCGCCATCCACCACTATCTGGTTTCTCCGAAAATTGGAAAACTTCGCCAGTTTTTGGGGAAAAATTCAAATCTTCTTCATTTCTCAACCATTTTCGATGCACTTTCTATGGAAATGAAGCTTATGAAGAGTAGAATAGGATTGTAACCTTCAAAAGTCCAAAAAAATGGATGGACGTGGCCTAAAAAAGCCTCGAAAGGTTCGGCCTATTTTTTTACTCCTTGAAAACGTGTGTTTTCATGTTGGTTCCACTTCAAAACTAGCCTAATGGCCTCGAGGAGTTGACTAGGTGCTTCCATAACCTTCAAAACATCGTAACTCAATCGGGATCATGTAGGAGCAAACTTATATGAGTCGGAGCTTCCGACTTAATGAGTCAAAACTCGTCCATTTGAGACTCGGTTGGTACGACTGGGTTCGTGGGTACGAGATGAGTGTGATGGTGGTGTTTTTAAGCTCAATCTACAAGCTTTGATGCGTGTTCTTGGTGGTTGTAGAGAAGAGAGTGTTACGATGAGGAGGGAAAAGGAAGAAGATGAGAAAGAGAGGAAATGTGATTTTTGATTGTTCCAAAAAGAAGGAGAGAGAGAGTGATCTGATTGGGTGTGGGGAAATAGAAAAAAAAAATCTGATTGGCTGGTGAGTGAAGTGGGGAATTCGGGACAGATTTTTAAAGAGGAAAAAGTGATGGGGTTGAACAATTGAAATCCGACGAAATCTTACGTACCGTATCAAAAACAGAAGTTTCCTACATTGATAGATTAGCACACACGCATGTACAAATCTACCCGTTGTTAACATACTTTAATTAAGCATAACTTGTTCTTTACAAACCTAATTCGAGTCTAACTCGCTCTCACGCGCTCGTAACAACGAGTACTATTTAGCTACAATAATGAGAAAATAATTAAAAGCCGAACAACTACGTCCATGTCACTTTGCCTACAAGGGCATAAATGTCATATTACACACTCGGGAAGAAAATTACATAGAAATTTAAGGATGGGTCGTCACATATTCAATCAAGATTTTAAGTGATTCTCTGAAATTTAACATGTATTCAATCAAGATTTTAAGATAGTTTAATAAAATCCTTAGAAATCTGGATGTATTCAATTAGGAGTTTATTTTAAAGAATTTTAAAAAGTTGAGGAATTTGAGAGAATTTGAGAGATCTCGTAATGCAATTTAAACATTCATAAATCAAAATGTTTCATGGAATCTCTACGAATCAATTAAACTCCCTTAAACTCCATGGATTTACAAACCCATTAAAACCTTTCAAATTCTCAATTGAATACGCCCCCCTAAAACAATTTATGTAAATCTTAATTAATTAATTGAAGAAAAGTTTTGGAAAAGGTTGATTTTGGATTTTAAAATAATAAAAACGAATTTAGTTAAAAATTGTAACATCCCACATCGCCCAGGGGAGTGATCCTTAAACGTATATTCACATCCCTACCTAGCACGAGGCCTTTTGGGAGCTCACTGGCTTCGGGTTCCGTAGGAACTCCGAAGTTAAGCGAGAAGGGGACTAGAGCAATCCCATGATAGGTGACCCACTGGAAAGTTGCTCGTGAGTTCCCAAAAACAAAACCGTGAGGGAATGGTAAGCCCAAAGCGGACAATATCGTGCTACGGTGGTGGAGCGGGCCCTGGAAGTGATTCGCCCCGGGCCGGGATGTGACAAAAATACTAAAGAGATCGGCAAAGGTAAAATGAACTAAAATAAAACGGTTTTGAAAATCAAATTGTAAAAGCACTAGGGTTTCGTCACCTTAACAATCCTAAGTAGTTCTTCCAATTACTTATGAATTACCCATGCATATTTTGAAGGTTATGCTTTCCTAACATATGTCCTTCTTAGAACCTCCAACATAGAACGTATATCTAACATGCAACCCGTCTGGACGTTCAGATCAAATATAAACATGAAAGATTCATTAAGTTTTGTGGAAACCATTTGAAAAACCATGCAACCCTTAAGATGCGGTGTTCATCCTAAGTGAACTTACAATTATTAACCAAAAGAAGCCAATGCCAATTTCAGGAACCTTTCGACCAAAATTGCATCAAATTATTTTTCTAAATATCCTAATGGTCACGAATCACTAAGACAATTAAATAGTTTAAACACGGTGATTAATAATTCAAAACATGCATGCATAATATCATAAGTAAATTAAAAAGAAACTACATATTATTGCTAAGGCTCGTGGGCTCGCCCTAGTAAAAGAGACTCTCTAAGCCAAATTCTCCAAAGTAGAGCATAGCAAACCCTAATGGCCAAATAGCCTTATTTATACTTTTACAAAATAAAATCCTACCTAGAAATTTTTTTTAGAATAAAACTAGGAAACATAAGAAAATAATAACCTAGCAAATAAAAGGTTTCCTATTTAAAGTCAAATTTGAACTTACAAAAAAAAAAAAAAAAAAAAAGACTTTTGACCAACCAAATCAACTCCGATTTGGTCCCAAAAGGTCGCTTTTTAAAGCTTAAGTCGTCCCCAACAAATCCTCAGAATGAATCGTCCTCAAAATATGTCATCTTGACTTCCAAAAATGTCAATCTTCCTAAAAATATGTCATCTTGATCTCCAAAATAATCCAAATTCGTCGATTTAATCACTTTTTGATCAAGAGGAAGTTGAATGACCATATACGAAAACAAAATGACTTGCATGAAAAGTGTTTGTCACCGTTTTTTTTTTTTTTTTTTTTTTTTTTTTTTTTTTTTGGGTGGGGGTGTGAAATGACCTAATATGAGAAGAGAATGACTTACATGAATTTATTGCCTTTTATGGTTTTCCATTCCAAATAAATTTATGGCGTGTCTAACTTTTTTAATATGTATAATTGTTTTAGTTGATTGGGACATCACGTGGTAGTAAACTCATTCTAATGTAAGTCGAAAACTTCAAAAAGAGATTTTTTTTTCAACCAGTTCGATTGAAACAAGTCTTGGGTGTGGGGTAGTTGTAGACTCACTTTATCAATTGCATATTTCCAAGTGGTATAAATCAAATAAGAAAGAACAATTTTTACGAATAGGATTATTGGATGCTAGCCAAAAGAAAAAGGTTTATAGGATCATTGCATGAGATAATCTGACACCCATGCATGCATGATACATTTATTTCCTCACCACCATACAAAAGAGAAAAGCAATAAGCAGCTATATATATCTAGAGAGTTCGAAAAGCAAAAGACAAGCTATACAGGAAAAAGGCGTCATGAAATTCAACCCCTCTGGGCTCCTCATAGTCCGCAGGTTAGTAGACTTGTAGAGAAGAATTGCTTAAGAGTGAGGAATTTCAAGCTTTCGATTTGGGAAAAAGGTATGAAAAGTGCTCTCGTTCTTGCTGGGTCTTTATTCAGCATATCAGTCTCTCGCATTAAATAAAAAGCTCATTGGAATTGCAACTAATCTTGTTACTTTTTCGTTTGGCTCGTTGGAACAAGGAACTTCTAGCAAATTCCTACTACTATTTTTTTTTATTCCACAATTGCTACTACTATACATACGTATGTACAGTTGTTGCTAGCTATCACGTATATCTTCTTCTTCTACAATCGACAGCCATCTGGATTATTCAAGCAATACATACCTATGTACATCGATCATTGGGATTACAATTAGCCTTATGGTAATTTTTCATATAACCTAAATTAACATCATGTGGTAGTGTGACGGTTATACTACATCGTTTCTCATAATCTACGTACAGTTAGTTATTTAAATCACACACATTGGTGTTATTTGTATATTGATTATTACTAAAATGAAATTAGTGTATGTGATACGATGTTTATGAGTGGAACACAAAACCTAGGATCCAAGAGTGAAGAAGAACACCAAGCAGCATTTCAGGCATTTCATGTTGAAAATGTACCCTAAAACCAATTATTAGATGATACTTTACGGACATTTCACATGTTAAACTAATCTAGTTTAGTTTAAAGGCAAATAATCTTGTTTAAAGCAGTCTTATTCAATGTTATACAATCGTCAAAATAATATGTAACTGAGAGAATGTAATCTAAAGAAATAAGATTCATGAGACCTTTCTCTTTCATACAAATATCTTAAACTAGGGGTGGGTTCAATTTCAGTTGACTCGATTTTTGTCGAAAATCAGACCGAATTTATTATTTGGTTCGGTTCAGTTTTTTCCAATTAGGTTTCAAATTCATTATGTTATCTGTTTTTTTTTTTTTTTTTTTTTTTTAACAAAATATTAAAAATTCCGATGAAATCCATTCCCTCTTCCTCGCATGTCGCCTCCCAATCAATCAAACACAAATACTCTAATTAAGATAACTAACAAAAATGAAGAAAACCCAAAAATATCATTGAACCTTTGACAAAAAAAAAAAAAAAAAAAAAAAAAAAAAAAAAAAAACAAGAAGAAATATCTTCAAACCATCCAATCCAGAAAGCAATACCAAATCTACTCCTAGATTTTTGCAAAAAATGTAAAACCAGTAACAAAATTCGATGAAAAACCGATTGCATGAAAGAAGGAAGAGAAGAGAGGGAGATGTTGTAGTGAAAGAAGATGTTGAAGGAGCTGAGGAGGGATGCCAGATTTGTGTGTGAGCGATGTTTGTACGTTTGTGAGAGAGAAGATGGAATGTTTGTGAGGGGCGGTTGTGAGGGATGTGGGCATGCAAGGTTTGCACCGTGCCCAGAGAAAGAAGATGGGAGAGATATGGAAGAGATAGAAAAGTCGCATAAAGTAGATAGGAGAGAAAAGGAAGAGACAGCAGTAAGGTGGCAGCATAGGAATACTAGGATAGCCTAGGCTAGGGTTTCTTCTTTGTTTTTAGACTTTTTTACTTGGGCATGAGATTGGACTAGGATTGTGTTAAATAAGACTAATACTTTACTTTCAATTGCGCTTGAAAAGTAAATACCCAATATATATAAAATAAAATAAAACTAATATATATTAATTCAATTCGATACGGCTTCTAAACCACTGAAATCGAAACCGAACCAAAGTACTTTGGTTCGGTTCGTTTTTTAACAGTTCGATTTTCTTTGGTTATCGGTTTTTCCAACCAACCCCTATCTTAAACATTCATGATCATAGGATTGCCGACATTAACAGTAGGTGCTCAATAGAGAGTGAGTCCACTAAACATAATCACCCAGGAGTTCTCACACTCATGTCATATGAGAACTCACTGGTTAGGATAATGCAAAGTAATCCTCTGACCTGAAACATCAGAGTTGTTATATGGTTAGGTCCCTAATCTTTGATTATGTTAAAGGCATTAGATTTGGGGGTGTCCACAGTATAGTTAGGGTTAAGTTACTAATTAATCATGTAGGCATGTGAATGTATAACAAAGGATCTCTAACCTTCAAACCGTTGAGGTAGCATACTCTATGATATGATTAAGAATTTATAGCCAAAGTAAGAATGAAATTTAGGAAGTTGTTCTAAATCACATTCAAGGTAGTTAGTGGTGGAGCCAACATGGGGGCATTGACTGCCACTGACCCCAATAACTTCAAATATATCCCCTTTGAATTTTTGTATAACCTCTATAATAGGTAAGGCAAACAAAACAGTGAGACCATTTATTAATCTTTTTTTAACAAAACATACCAAAACTACAACCTTTCCACAATAGGGAGAGCTTTTTTAGTGATCATTATTGTAAAGAATTCACATCATATAAAAAATCAATGACTGAATGATAATTTTGTTGTATACAACGAAAAATGAAGGAAAATCAATGGTTTAATGATTACTTAGTTATATACAATGAAAAATGTATTTTATTATATTGATAATGATATTGTGATACGACGTTCAAAAATATGGGAACATGTAGTTACCAATTATAAATGAAAGTATATTCAGCTTTCAAAAGCTTCTTGTTCGTGACCCCATTTATGTAAATTCCTGGCTATGCCACTGAAGGTAGTCATATAGACAGGAGAATCACATTAGATGGCAGACTTGAATAAACTATCAACCAAATGATGTGATCAAGAGTATTGATATAGAAAAATACCATATTGCATTGTAATCCCAAACTGAATAGGTTCTCCAACCTCTTCTGCTTAGCTTATGTACATAATGCTAGGTGTCATTCATAGTTTATGGAAGCCCTAAAGATTAATAGTCACAATCGATTAGTAAAAGTTCTAATTGACAATGCCTTGCTAAAATTAACCCAATGGATCGCACACCATGTAAGATAATGATTGAAGGATATAACGAAGTTGAGTAAGGACAATTAAATAATTTAGTTGTCTATGGTTAGGATTAATTAATATGTTAACTAATCAAATGAATAAGTTCGTTTCCGACCTAGTGTTAGTGTTGGGCATCAAGGCCCAATTGGCTTCGATTAGTCAAGCCCATTAATTTAAGTTGTCTGACAACTTAAAACACAAAGAGCATAAGAGTCCAAGGACTTAAGGAGGCCGGCCATATAGAAGTGGAAAGGGTTTTTATTTGACTTAAGCCACTTAATGGAAGTGCTTATATAAAGGGCATTATAACCCTTTAACTCATTAGGATTTTTCAAGAGGAAAATGATAGAAAACTCAATTTCTCTTTTCTTTCTAGGCAATCAGCAACATGGTAAGGAGTTGGGGGACTTGTTTGTTAGAATTGTGCCCTAAGCTCAATCATAAGATGATACTTTATGGATATTTCACATACTAAACTAAACTTGTTTAATGTAAGGCAAAGATTATTGTTTAAGGTCGTCTTACTAAATGTTATAAGCTTGAACGATAAGTCCAAGGAATATTTAGTTAGGAGAATGTTATCAAAAGAAGTTAGATTCATGAGACCTCTTTATGTACACATATATTAAACGTTCCTGATCATAGGATTGCCAATTGGGCATTAATGATCCTTATATATTAGTACATGCTATGTCTTCTCTTCCAGGATAGTGGCTCATCTTGAGTCATTGGTGTTAATGACACCAAGACAAGTATGTTGATGCCCACTGAACACGATCAATAAGGAGTTCTCATACTTATGTCACATGAGAACTCATGGTTGGGATAATGTAAAGTAATCCTTTGACCTGAGACACCATAGTTGTCTTGTGGTTAAGCCATTAGTCTTTGGTTGTGTTCAAAGCACTCCATTTGAGAGTGTCCATTACAAAGTTAGGGCTAAGCTACTTAATCATGGGACATGTGAATGTGCAATGGGGGATGTCTAACCTTCAAATCGTTGAGGCAGAAAACTATATGATATGATTAAGAATCTCTTGCCAGAGTATGAATGAGATTTAAGAAGTCATTCAAAATCACATTCAATGTATTCATATAAGTAAGAGAATCATGTTGGATATTAGACATGAACAAACTACCAAACTAAACAATGTGATCAAGGTCATTGGTCTAGAGAAAGGTCATATTGCATTGTAATCCCAAATCGAATAGGTTCTCCAACCTCTTCTGATTAGCTTTGGTAGCCATGATATACTGCTAGGTGTCATTCATGGTTTATGGAAGCCCTGAAGATGAATAATCACCCAAGGGATAATTGAAAGTTTTAATCCACAATCGATTAGTAAGAGTTATAATCGCCCACTGCATCGTTACAAGGAACATAATGGACCGCACATCATGTAAGGTAGTGATTGAAGGATATGACGAAGATGAGTAAGGACAATTAAATAGTTTAACTGTATAAGGCAAGGATTAAAAAATATATTAGTTTCGGGTTTCAGGGTCCAAAATGAGTTTTGGTCCACAACGCCTATTTAGTTTAAGTTGTATGACAACTAGAATAAAATACAAATTAACATAATAATAAATAAAATAAAAAAGGAAGTGCCTATATAAAAGGCATTATAACCTCATCCCTCGTTAGGGTTTTCTAAGAGACAAAGAAAGAAAAACCCAAAGCTATCTCCTTCCTCTAGGAGGCCAACTACCATAGGAGTTCTAGCTTGCAATCTTTGCTTCCATGGTCAATCATCTCCTCTCTCTACCATCCTTGGTGTCTCTCCACTTTGGGGGCTTTTGGGGAATCCTTTCTTCCATCCAACCTAAGATGACATGGAGCCAAGAAGCAAAGTTCCTCCATCCACATCCACGGAGACAAAGGAATGAAGGCCTTCTCACGGGTGATTAACCTTTGCTAAGCAAAGAAGTATTGTTGTATTCCTCTCAAGTGCAAATATAAGGATAGTATAATCACATAAGTAAGGGTGTCAAATCATAGGGACTGATTAGACCTCTATAAATTACTAGTTTTATGTGAACCCTAACTAAACAATGAAAATGCAAACAGAATTTAGATTTTTCAATTGAAAACTAAAATAACTTTAAAATGCAAGAAAGATAAAGATAAATGATAGGTTGATTCAGAAATAATGGGAATGGAACTAGGGACACCGATTTCACCATTACAAGCCAATTCCATGAAAATTAAGTCAAAATGCATTCAACTCTCCAGTCTGCAACTAGGGTTCGTTTTACTTATTTATGATCATCCATTTGATGTGTGGTTGTGATCAAGTACTCCTAATCTACAACCTAATTGTGATGTTCAACTTAGATTACCAAATAAGAATTCATTAAGAACAAGAAAACTTCAAAGAACCAAAGAAATCACATGGCAGGATGTATGCATAGCAATTTCTTCATTCATTCACATGTTCACCATGATTAAGCATGATGTGTACTATAACCTTGATCAAATAATCTGTAAGAAACCCTAATGGTGATCAAACATTAAGATAAACAAACAAATTAAACTATAAAATCAGTGAATGAAACAAGAAAATAGATTGATAAATCGAACACTTTAACTTAATAACATAGAATAGTTTAAAAGGCTACATCGAATTCCCTAGCTATAAACTTAATACACAACATGATCACAAAAAATTATAAATAAAAAGCGCAACATGAGTGAAACTAAATTCATAGAAGAAACCCCTTGAAGCAATTCTGATGTGGAAATCCTTCCAGAACAGCACAGCTGCATGGTTTTTTCGGTGACAGTGGATGGGGAAGGGAAATAGGGTTTTGTTTTCGGAAGAAAGGCCAAAGAAAGAGAAGAGAGAGAGCTATGGGCGTCCCCCAAGGAGGGCTTATGTACAAGTGATTTGAAACCCTAGTATTTATATGCTAAATGGGGCTGCAGCTGATTGCAAGGTGATCCCAACC
Organism: Pyrus communis; assembly: GCF_041283825.1. NCBI lineage: Eukaryota > Viridiplantae > Streptophyta > Magnoliopsida > Rosales > Rosaceae > Pyrus > Pyrus communis. The sequence continues at coordinate 19,709,157 of NC_142565.1, forward strand.
ATTAAGCCAAGGTTTTGAATGTTTTTCCTTATTTGGCTCCTCTAAATCAGGCTAGATATTCCAATTCCTTTCTCATTCTACTCTTGGTCTTCTAACCAGCTTGATTCTCTTTGGATTCTTTATTTGGGCTTCAAAACATGCCACTAAACTTCTTTCCACATTTGAATAAGGGTCAACCCAAAAAAATGGCATGTTTTCACTTCTTTTGACTTCAAATTGATCCTAAAATGAATGTAACTGCACACTGATACAAAATAGGATGAAACACAACCAGTTTTACTCTAAAACGTCACAAATAGACTAGGAATGTATGGTATAAATTCATGAAATATATGAGTTATCAAGTATTTCAAAAGTATAAAATTTCTCAACTCTCTTTGTGATTAGAGCTGAGTCTTTGTTCACCACCACTACTAGGCTTCGGATTTTGTGCTTTAAGTTTTATTTTAAAGTGCATACAAGCATGCTTTCACCATTTAATTGTTAAATGCATGTATTATGTTGCTTAATGAACTTAATTTCTCAAATATTTTTCTTCATTGTTAATATGGGATCCTTTTTAAGATTCATTATAATCAAAAGGATGGAGCTCATTTTCAGTGTTCAAATACTTAGTAGAAGGTGTTAGAATTTTAATTGGGTATTTCAAAATACAATTCTTCATTGGTCACTTTAATACTATTCAATATGTTTTTAAATTCCTAATTTCAGTTTTAATTTGTAAAACTGAAAAATGATGCATTATAACATTGATGTATAATGAATGGTTTTGAATTACAATTGATGGACTTTGCATTACAATTGCGGTGCTGCCTAATCAGTCATCTCTTTAATCCTCCAACGTCCTTCTGTATTTTGCCATATATATGTATGTATGTATGTATGTATGTATGTATGTATGTAGATTCTATTTTTTTTTTTTTTTTCCTTGGAATATATTTTGGCTATTGAATTTCAAATTCTTTCTTTCCTACAAATTCCACTAGTTGAAAAGAATCCCATCGTCCTCTCTTCTCTTAGTATCATGTATTATCTTAAATGCTATTATAATTTCCACCTCTTATATGGCAAAGAAAAGAATCGAGTTGTTCACTCGATCCATGTCTTGCGAGTGTACACGTATAAGGATCATAGGTTGTTGTATCCTATAGTGTATGGCGCCATAACCTGCTACACCGAGATATCGTCTTAGAGGGGGCGAAATCTACTCTTAAGGACAATGATTACACGCCTCAATTGACAAAGTTGTTCTAATCAAGGATGGACGAAGAGCATTCTCTACCTACAAAACATAAGTGTTTTGTCTTAATTCAGTTTATTTTATTTAATAAAGCATGGTGATAAAATTATGATATACTAATATTAAATTTTTGTGATTTGTTGTAGGAGAAGTAACATCTGTATCGTTTTCAACAGGAGAAAGGAACCAAATTAAAATCTATCTAGTTAAGTTTTGTACCAATTAGACAATGAGTTGTGAGAGAGACTGTTGATGAATAAAATCAATCAACCCCATAACCTTATGCTATAGCATGCAGTAGCTGCAGTAGACAGACATAAAAACATCCAAAAGAAAAGCTCCACGATGCACAATTTATAACTAGCCTAACTGTACACGTGCGGTGCAGACCCATATATATAGTTCTAAAAGCATTCACGTGGACCCATTAGCCCACGTGACACCAGTGTTTTCCAGCACTACCATCCATCTTTTGAATTTAGCGTTTCTTCTCAAAGTCCAAGTGATGCATTAAATGACCGTGAAGGTTACCAAACCCTACAAATAACTTTCTAGGATTTTCTCCCTTTCTAATATTCGTCTTCTACCTTCTTCTTTTATTTAAACGGTTACAATTAAATCACGTCAACGTCTTATATTGATTTTTTTACAGGAATAAAAAAAATAAATAAAAAAGTAAAGTGTGAGAGGAGGGGAGGGAAGAGAATTTTACTCCAGCTCTCAAGGACTTTGCTACGAGCTGGAGTTTTAGCTCAAATTCTTTGGGCCAGTTTCACATTAAAAAAAACTGATGTTTGAGAAAAAAGTTATAAATAAGAAAAAAGGTAGTTGCACGTTTTGATAAATTAAATATCATTAGAAAAACAAAGAATGTGGATGCCCTACTATCATAATTTACCACAATTGTCATAGCCTAAAGTACAACCAACACATAGCTAAATTGTAATTTTACTTTGCCTGTGTTCTTAGCATCTGTTCAATTACATTATATTTTCAACGCATGCATTGTGCACATGATTGAGAGTACCACTTGTTTACGTTTTGGTTAACCATGACTACCTATGTGAATGTTGAAGGCATCCTTGGTATATATACTCATTATCAAACATTATATGTACACATACACATATATATATATCTGTGTGTGTATACATATAGTGTTTGATAATGAGCATATATATATATGTGTGTGTGTGTGTATGTGTGTGTGTGTGTAATGAGAACTTTGGTAAGTGGTCACAATGATCAGTTCCACTCGGTTTTGACTGTTGAGACGTTACAAGCTATTTGATCATTTTGGTGGCTCCTTTGTTTTGTCCACCTAAGTAAGTGATTAATACTGAACATGGAGTTACAAATGAGATTACTAATGTCTAGGGCTTTACTAAGACTCTCATTTGCTACTCTCTCCCATGAAGCTATTGAATTTGTCAAAGTATGGATTGGAATGAGAACATTTTGGCGACTAAAATGCCAATTAAAACCGTTAAAAGATGGTAGTAGGTTCTAGGACTCAACTAATTAACACAAAATATTCTAAAACTTTTTCTAGAACGATATATTTATATTAAGAGAGTGAAAAAATAAATTAGTTACGAACTCGTCATTCTTCAAATTTAAACCTATGACCTCTTACATAATACTAATATTTTAAATATACGGGGGTTTCACAATATTTGACCTTCGAATCTTGTGTAAGTGTAACACAAAAGGTCTTATATTTTGTGTTGAAAATTTTAATCAAAACCTATAAATTATCTGTAAGTTTTTGTCATTTAAGTCAATTGTTTTCAACCTTCTTATAATGTATCACAATAGCTCTCATATTTTATCTACTTAGTAAAAATTAGTCCCTTAATTTAGAGATGAGAATAATAGCCTCTTGTCAGAGACACATGTTGACACATCCCGATCCGGATTGTCCATTAGGACTCGACACATGTTGACACATCCCGATCCGGATTGTCCATTAGGACTCCGAATCGAGTTGTGATGGCCGACACCTAGAAGGTGACGAAGTCATAAAGTGTGGTGATGTGGAATATGTGAATAAATTTAAACCTAAAAGTGCCTAAACACGAGAGTGCGTTGTGAGCGGGAATGAACCCATTTCACGCGTGACGTCAGAGCATAAATAAAGTATAGTAGAGTGGATTGAAAATCATACCGTTGAAGGTAATCTCCAATACCAAGACTTAATAAAGACCTTCTAAACAATATAACCCTTCGCTGTACTACCTTCCAGGAAATCATACTGCATATAAGTATGAAGTCAAGTGTAAATCAACATCAAATCCAAGAATAATCCAAAATCACTACAAATCCACAACAACATAATAAAATCAGGCGCTCATCAATCTATGATAACCCACGAGTCGAAGTTGTCCAACACAACCTGTACGACTGATAAATCAATCTATGATAACACATGAGTTGGAGTTGCCTAATGCAACCTGTACGACTCATAGGCAACTAGTATGACAATGTTGGAGTTGCCTATCATTGCAACCTGTATGACAATGTCGGAGTTGCCTATCATTGCAACCTATATGACAATGTCGGAGTTGCCTAAAACATAAATATAGTCAATCCATATGCACCTCTTTGTGCTGGAAGGTATTCTAGTAAATTTTGCGTCCATGTCTCCATTGACAATGTGATGCTACATGGGTAGCACTCGACGAAAGAACTCAATCGCTATGGGCTAATAGAGTTGGACAATCACTAAGGTCCATATAAGTCTGGCCCATATACAAATAGAAGAAAGAAAGAAAGAAAAAAAAAAAAAAATGTTTCCAAGGAGTTATGTAACCTTACAAAGCCTTTTAAACCAATTGCACTAACTGCTCATTCATCTTATTTGATATATACTAGCATCTCTGTGGTTGCTCAAATGCGTACAAGAGGTTTTCTTAGGATCACGAACACTACACGCCTTTAAAGATCTTTTATGCATGTCGAAATCAAATATGTTGTTTAGTATTGAGTACTCTTTCATTTCTTTCTTTCTTACAAATATTTGTTTTATATATATACATGTGACACAACCCGACCCGGATTGTCCACTAGGACTCCGAATCGAGTTGTGCTGGCTAACACCTGGAAGGTGATGAAACCATAATGTGTGGTGATGTGGAATATGTGAATAAATTTAAACCTAAAAGTGCCTAAACATGAGAATGCGCTGTGAGTGGGAATGAACCCATTTCACACGGGACGTCAGAGCATAAATAAAGTACAGTAGAGTGGATTGAAAATCATACCGTCGAAGGTAATCTCCAATACCAAGACTTGCCACGAATCCTCGTCGATATGAAAGTGCTACGATGCCCTAGCACGAATATCAAGATATCAAGAACGATCTTCACCTGGAACAATTATTTAGTCACATCTCATAACTCTTATCAATAAAACACGTAACTTACATAAAACACATCCCAAGGGCTTTGTCATGGTGTGAATTGCTACCCACCTATTAGGGGTGGGGTTTCTTTACTTAGTCAAGGGCTTAAGGTGTGTTTAATTTACAACTAATCACTTTAATGCCCTAAATAGTTACAAGCTCACTCTACCAAATTAGGCTAACCAATTGAGAGTGTTTATTTATTTATTTTATATTAATATCCAATCAATATTACTACTTATACTTATAATTGGGGGTGATAGAGAGTTTAATCCAGGCACGTAGTGTAGACTTAGCATTCGTGTTGTGTTTTCCATGTTCATTTCATTTTTGTGACATACCTAATATCTTAACGGGTCATGTCGTGTAACATCCATTAAAGTAAACAAGTAATATGACCCGACCCAAAATCGACCTGGTAATATTGTCAGGTAACATAATTCGACCCATTACCCAAGAAAGTATACTTTAAATCAATAACTAATGAAAATGAAAAGCATAATTTGACTCATTGCATCCCGTATTGTCACATAATATTTATTTCAAAACATAAAATGACACACTCCGACCCAGAATATCCATTAGGACTCCAAATCGAGCTGTGTAGGTCAACACCTGGAAGGTGACGAAGCGATAAAGTGTAGTGATGTGGAAGATGTGAATAAATTTAAACCTAAAAGTGACTAATCTAAAGAGTGCGCAGGTGAGCGAGATTGAACCCATTTCACACGTGATGTCAGAGCATAAGACAATATAGTAAATAGGATGAGGGTTATACCACTGAAGATAATCATCTCCTGAGATTTGCCAGAATCCTCGTTTACACGTATGCACAGCTACTAAACCTGGAGGGGTGAAAAACAAAGTTGAGTGGGTCAGCAAAACAACGTTTGTAAGAAAACCTTTATTTTCGAACATAGTAACCCCTTGTTGTAAAACAAGTATAGTTTCCTTAAAATCATACTACATATAAGTATGAAGATTTAATGTATGCCATCAATATATATCTCAGAAATATGCCACAACAGGAATAATTCACAACAATAGAAATATATGCACGCAAGTTGGAGTCACCTATGGCTCATCAATCTATACTAGCACATAAGTCGGAGTCACCTAACATGACCTGTACGACAGGCTAGGTGTAATAATAATGTACACTCTAGTGCTATGATCACGTGAAGCTTGCGCTAAGCGTAGTCACCTACAAGTCAGAATCACCTAACGCGACATGTACGACAGGCTAGCACCTAACTTGGATCCAAGACGAGCATGCGGTGTCGGAGGTGAACAAACACGTGAAGGCTGGCCCAGGTGATAAGTCATATTTTGGTTGCATGTATAGCTTTCTTATTTGGCGTTTTTGTATTGTTTTTGGATTAAACTAGTTGCATTTTACATTGTTTGGTGTTAGTGTGCAGCCAAGTGTGTAATAAGATCAGTTGGAAGGCAAATGAAGGAATGTAGTGCAATTCGGCCATATTGGGTAAATCTAAACAAGGCAACAAGATTGAAGTCAGATTGAGTGGTTCCAACACCAAAACATGCATTCACATGCATGATAACAACCTTGGCCGTGTGTTCCCATATCATCCCATCAGATTATACACTTCTAAACACCAAAAACATGCATTCACATGCATGATTCACAATCTGACCGTGCATTCCCAACACCTAAACAGATCACCTTTGCATTTCCTACTCCTTCATGTCCATCCCGTGCACTTCTATACCATTTCCAGATTATTATAACCAATTTCAGGTGCCCCACTTCATGCTTGCAGACATTCCACATGTATCTTGGATAAAATAAACCACATACCTGCAGATCATGTCCATTCCTTACATCCTTTATTCCAGAAATTCAATCATTCTATCATTCCATGCCGTGTGCTTTCTTGACCTTTCCAGAATTTGTACAAACAATTCATCTTTGCAGATTCCACTCACTTGTTGCAGCAAGGACACATGCATTTTGATTAAACAAGCCTCATGCTTGCAGATCTTGTCCATGCTTTGCAGGTATCACGCCAGAAACCCACTCATCCAACCATTTCATGTGATTTCAGATCCCTCATGCCCATACCGTGCACATTCACCCCCTTTTCAGTATTCCTTTCACATGGTTCATGTCAGCTTTCACATGCATTCTGTTTTGTTTTCCATCATTAGCCATATTCAGAAATTCACTAAGGGACACTCACTCATTTCTCTCTCGGATCACATTCCATTACACACAGTTTGTTTGCTCCATTTTCTGTCCATCATTCACTCTCATTCTTCCTCTCCATCCCATTGCATTCGACACTCTCCCTCTCTCACAGAAGCTATCCATTCTCTTCCACACACGTATAACCACTCCATTTCACTCCATTTCTGTCCCATTGGCAGAAACCATGCAATCATAACCATTCTACCTTCATCCGTACCACACTTGGAGCATCAACACCGAAGGCACTCTTCAAGGAATTCAACATCAGTTTTGCTTCAAGGGTTCCTTCTACTTCATTCTATGTTCATTCATGTTGTGTACCTTTATGTTAAACATTCTGTAAACATGAATTGCAACTAATCTTTCTCTAGGGATTCGATGTAACCTTGCAAAGTTTGCCATGTAATTAAGTTAGAATGCTCATTTTGTCCATCTATTTCTTGTTTCATTTTCTGTTTTAATGGTGACTTTGTGTGTTGATTTTAATGTTTGATCATCATTTGAATTAATCACAAAGTTGTGTAGCCAAGATTAGAACACACATCATGCATAATCTTGGTAGATATGTGAATGAATGAAGGGAGTGTTTAGCACACATCCTGCCGAGTTATTCCCTTTGGTTTTATGAAAGTTTCTTGTACATTACATAATCTTGATTATGAACCAAAGTTGCACATCACAATTAGGTTCATGATTAGAGACATTTGATCAAATCCACACATCATATGGTTGATCATATCCAAGTGAAACAAACTCAAGAAATAGGTAGATGAATGAGTATAAACTAACTTGACAAACATGGACTTAGTTAAGCAATGGTGAAACCGAATCCCTAGCTTCATTTCCCTTGATACTATCCCATTACATTAGTTGTTGACTCATTTATTTGTGTTTACTTCATTTTCTCATGCTTTCAAGTTACAACAACAAATCTGCCTAGTTTGTTAGTTTGATTCATTTCTTAGAGTTCTTGCAAAACAAGTAATTACATAGGTCCAATTAGTCCCTGTGGATTCGACACCCTTGCTTATGCCATTATACTAAATATATTCTAGCATTAGGAAGGAATAAAACATCAACAAAAATGGCGTCGTTGCCGAGGACTGATTTCAGTCCCTTGTAATTGCTTGTTTGCTTGTTTGCTATTTTGATTAGTGTCTAGGTTCATAACTTGGCAAATTGATAACTGGAAGTTGATTTAAGTTGCATACATTTCATGGTGGAAAAGAATCCCTTAACCATTCCATTATCCATTGGTTTACATCAATTTGCTTTACAATCTGCTTTTGTTATAATCTGTCCATTTAAATGCATTTCGTCCAAATACAATTTCTTCCCTTATTTTGTTAAGTTTTAGGCTTAGAATCTGTCTTATCTTGTGTTTTGAAACATTTTGAGTCAAGCTCAAACCTAATTTTCGTCCAAAATTGAGTTTAGTGTCAAAACTGCTCAGTTTGTGTTTTTAGGCAGTTTTGAGAGTTTTTAGCTTGTTTTGAGTCTTGTGAATCTGTTTTGAGTGCCTTGAGTCCTTTCAAACGTTTTTAAGTTTATTTTTGTTCATTTCATTGTGGTTTGCTAGTAGATTTTCATTCACACTTGTGTTATTTTATTTCAGGTAGTATATGTCAAATAGACTTGTTGAGTTAGGCCAAAGAATTGAACGGTTGAAGGGCCACACTTTGGATAACTTTGTGCCATCAAATTCATCCTTTAGCCGTGAGGAAGAGGAAGGGAATTCATCTAGTTCAACAAGTAAAGAATCTGAGCAAGTTAATTGGGAAAGAGAAGAAGAGATGGCGGGCAACCTAGATGAGCTTCGAGCTTTGGAGGACTTTGCTCAACCAATCATACCAAATTCACCTTCATGCATCTTGCTGCCCACAGAAGCTAGAAACTATGATCTCAAATCTTCACATTTCCATATGTTTCCTTCATTTTATGGCTTACCTAATGAAGACCCTTTAGCTCATATTAAAGAGTTTTACAATGTTGTGAGTGGTTTACCTTTGCAGGGAGTAAGTGAAGCAAATTTGAGGATGAGAGTGTTTCCTTACACCTTGAAAGATAAGGCCAAGAGTTGGTTGATGACTCTAACACCAGGTTCCCTCACTACATGGGATGCCGTGGCTAAGAAGTTCTTGGAGAAGTTCTTTTCCACTCAAAAGACAGCCACATTAAGGGGACAAATCTTCAACTTCAAACAAGATGATGGTGAACCTTTCAATGAGTGTTGGGAGCGTTTTAAAGGCCTCTTGTTGCAATGTCCACACCATGGGTTACCTTTTCACTTACAAATGCAAATTTTTTATGATGGACTAACCCAAAATTGTCAATCAACTGTGGATAATGCAGCAGGTGGAGCATTGAAGAAAAAGAATGCTCAAGAGTCATATAACATTTATGAGATGTTGGGGTCTAATGCTCAACACAAAGATTTAAGGGGTAAGAAAGTTGGAGTCTATGAAACAAGTTCTAATCATGAGCTTTTGTTGCAGGTAGCTAACCTAGAAAGGAAGCTTGAATCCGTGCTCAACATGGTGCCAAAAGCAAATGAAGTGTGTGCCATTTGCAACATACCAAGCCATCCTACTCACCAATGTCCATCTAGGGAGGCTTAGCCCGAGTATGTTCAAGAGCAAGTGAACCTCATGAATTCTTACAATCAAAGGCCAAGGAATGATGTGTATTCCAATACTTATAACCCAAGTTGGAGAGACCATCCCAATCTTTCGTGGAAGAGCAACAATTTCCAAAATTTCCAACCAAAACCTGCCACTAGCCTTGAGGACACGGTTAAATTGTTAGCCCAAAACACTTTGCAATTCCAACATTCCACAAATAGCACTCTCCAACAACATTCAGCAGCCCTAACCAAAATGGAGACACAATTGGGACAGATTGCAGATGCCTTGAACCAAAGAGAGGTTGGGAAGTTTCCAAGCCAACCCGTGATACTCCAAAGGAACCAAGAGCAAGCCAAAGCAATCACTACACTTAGAAGTGGTAAGGTTATTGATAATAGAGTTGGCAATGAAGTTACTAATGAATATGATCATGTGAATGCAGGTGTCACTCAAGGAGACAATGAGAAATCAATTGAGGAACCAAGCCATGCCACTTCCTCACTAGAAGCACCAAATCTTCACAAGGCCGAGAAACCATACACTCCACCAATACCATTCCCTGGAAGACTTGCCAAGAGCAAGCAGGATAAGTCATTCAAAGAAATATTTGATATACTAAGCAAAGTGAATGTTAACTTACCTTTGCTTGATGTCATTAGGAACATGCCGGCATATGGGAAGTTCTTCAAGGAGTTAAACAGCTACAAAAGGAAGTATGGACCACATGAGAAGGTAGTGGTGTCTGAGAATGTGAGTGCAGTTTTGCAAAGAAAACTTCCACCAAAGCTCAAGGATCCAGGCAGTTTCTCTATCAACATCACCATAGGGGATAAGAAAGTAGAGAAGGCAATGCTTGATTTGGGTGCTAGCATCAACTTAATGCCTTATTCAGTGTACCTTCAACTAGGTTTGGGAGATTTGAAAGCCACCACCATTTCATTACAACTTGCAGACAGATCAGTTAAATATCCAAGAGGTATAGTAGAAGATATTCTAGTTCAAGTTGATAAACTAATCTTGCCTGCAGATTTTGTAGTGTTGGACATGGAAGAAGCTCCTATACATGATCGTGAGTTGCCAATATTGCTTGGGAGACCCTTCATGGCCACGGCCAAGACCATCATTGATGTGCAAAATGGACTCCTCACTATGACAGTGTTAGGAGAGACAGTTCAATTCAAAGTGTTTGAATCTCTTGCTCATCCTTCTTCATCTCTTGATTGTTATGCCATTGATGTGCTTGATTCACTTGTATTCTCTAAGTTCTTGCAGGCACAATCGAATGAACCCTTACAAACTGTTTTGAGTCAATCTCAAGATGAGTTTGATGAAGAAGATGCACTCATGGAAGAAGTAGCTGCCTTGGAAGCATTGTCATTGTATCCTTTGAATGTTTCACCTATTGTAGAACCTTTAGATTCATCAATATCACATTTAACTCCTTCCACTGTTAAGGCACCAAATCTTGAACTTAAGCCACTCCCACCACATTTAAAATATGCATATCTAGCTGAATTTGAAACTCTTCCAATTATCATAGCTTCTGATCTCACCCCAATTGAAGAAGATAAACTAATTAGGGTGTTAAAAGAGTTCAAATCAGTTTTTGGTTGGTCTATTGCAGATATCAAGGGAATAAGCCCTACCATGTGCATGCATAGGATCCTTTTGGAGGAAGGAGCAAAAACAAGCCGTGAGCCACAAAGAAGGCTCAATCCACACATGAAGGAAGTTGTTAGGAATGAGGTGTTGAAATTGTTAGATGTGGGGATCATATATCCCATTTCTGATAGCAAATGGGTGAGTGCTATTCAGGTGGTGCCTAAGAAGGTGGGAATCACTGTGATGAGTGATAGGAGCATATTCATGCGACTTAAATGGCTTGTTCTCGTGCATTTACGTTATGTTTCTTTAGTTATTTTAGTACTTTAAGCTATTTTCGTGTGTTTATAGGTCCAAAGGGCTAAAGGAGCAAAAAGATGCATTTTGGAGACTTTTGGAGCACTTTTGGGCTAAGGATGGATAGCTTATGCTTGGAGCCAAAGTGTTGGACGAAATTGAAGACCTAATTGAAGACCAAAGTGTTGGAACCTTGTTCTCTTTAGTTTTAGGACATTTAAAACCTTTCCTAATCCCAATCATGCCATGCATAACACACATCCATTCTAACACATTGTCATTGCACATGCATTTCCTTCATTAGTTAATTCACATGCTCCATACTTATCATCACCACTCATTACTTATCACATATCATCACCACTTATCACTTATCATTCACCACTTATCATATCATACATTCATTTATCACTTATCATAATCATTCACTTATCACTTAACATATCATACACTTATCACTTACCACCTACTTCACCTACAACATCCACCTACTTCACCTACAACATCCACCTAATTCACCTACAACATCCACCTACTTCACCTACAACATCCACCTACTTCACCTACAAATGACATAGCCATAAGTTCCCTCCACTACTCCTATAAATACCCTTGCATTCATTCATTCAAAAACATCTCATTTCATACACAACACATTACAAACACTTCCTTAGAATCCAAACCATCTTTCCATTTCCACCATTCCTCATCCATTTCCATAATTCCCCAAACCTCACCTTAGACCTTGTGCTACAACAACGAGGAAGATAAGAGGGCCTAAACGTTCATACAATTCAAGTTTGAGTTGTTGGAATGTTTAGGTGTTTCTTTGATTTCAAAGTTTAAATTCAATTCTCTTTGTTTTGTACGTATGAGGAATGGAAGAGAAGAGTGCCTAAACGTTCATACAATTCAAGTTTGAGTTGTTGGAATGTTTAGGTGTTTCTTTGATTTCAAAGTAATGAGGAACTAATCCCCCTTTAGCTAGGGGGTGATTCGAAACTATGTTTATATTTGCAATATGAATTGATTACTTTTGGTTGGAATTTCATAAGTTGTGGATTCAATTCGTTTAACTGTTTGATTGATAACTTATTTATGTATGTTCATTGAGATTGCAAGCTTAATTTTCATGCATGAATATGACGCTAGAATATAAGTGAGTTTCACCTAATCGTTATGAACTTATATTCACAAGTAGTGGAGGTTGCTTATAAACAATCGCGTTAAACGAATTCTTGGCATAAGTTTCATGCGTATTCCATAGTAACGAATGCCTCGTCAACACTTCTAATTTTCATTGAACTTAATGATCTTTGTTGAATGTCTCTATCATGCGTATTCCATAGTTAGGGACTTTGATTAAGAATAATTTGGTTGTAATGCGTATTCCATTCAATCCAATGAATTTAGGGAAATCTGAAAGTTAATTTAAGCGGACCTAATTAACTTGGAGCATTGAGTTTCATAATTTATCGAAAGACCAACTGAGAATCAATCTTGTATGCAAGTATAACATGTGTGGAGAAGAACCCCTTAGCTAGCCTTCATTCCATTTATTCCATCATCCATATTCACATTTACATTCTGCTTAGTTTATTAACTTGTTTTGTTATTTCAATTTTCGTCAAATCAAAACTCTTCCCCCCTTTTTCCTTATTGTTCAATTTAGTTTATGTTTTAAAGCATTTTGAGTCTTTGGTTTGTCTTAGTGATTTAAAGTTTAGTTTTGCATTCTTTGAGTCTAGTATAGTGTTTTAAACTTTATTTTACGTTTTTAGTCAAATCCAAGTGATTAACAATCCCTCCTAATCCCCGGTCCAGAACGATCCCTACTTGCACCTATACTACAATTGATAAAAAGAGGGTTTAATTTATGCGCGTATAATTCTCGCATCAAATTTTGGCGCCGTTGCCGGGGATTAGAAAATTTGCTAATCCCTTGGATTGTTTGTTTCTGTATTGTCTTTTAGATTTATTTTTTTTTATTTTGTGTTTTGTTTGTTAAGAACAAGATGGCACTTAATAATGCTTCTCTTTTGTCACAACTCATGGAAAGGTCCCAAATGCAAAGAGTTGATATATTTAATCTTCAATCAAGGAATAACGTGTTTTCCAATACTTACAATTCGGATTGGAGTGATCATTCAAACTCTATGTGGTGGGAACCTCAAAATGCTCAACAAGGAGGATATTGGCAGCCACCACAACCTCATATTCAATATGCCCAACCAAATTTAAGTTCGTCAATAAATTATAACCAAAAGCTTGATGAATTAATTTGTTTGGTGCAGGGCTTACAAAATCAAGACAATGAGGCTCAACAAGAAGGATATTGGCAGCCGTATGAGGAGTTCTATTCAACGCCTATGCAGCCACCACAACCTGCCCAAAGTAATGTAGGTAATTCAAATGATAATGATACGATTTTTCAATTACTTACTACTCTGGAAAAGCAAATTGGGCAGATAGCGGAGTTCGAAGGACAATTTTGCGACCAAGGCGAACTCCTTAGTTCAACCATTGCAAATCAGAAGGGAGAATTTGAAACTGCCAAGGAAATCATGTTGAGAAGTGACAAGGAGGTTGGAACGGACCCTCAACCATCAAAATCAAATCACAAGGAAGAGGAATACACCCAACCCACGGAAAGGGTGGAAACACCTTTACCGGAGGCTCCTATTGCTCCTATGCCATCTAATACAGGTATGGTTGTTCCAAATTTCGTTATTTTTAACCCTATTCCTTGCAGATTCATGACTTCCAAGGAAGAAGAAGGTGAAAAAGACATCTTGGAAGCCCTTCCAAAGGTGACAAGTAGGGAATGTCATGAATCCATCAAAGAGGACGTTCTTGAAACCACAAAATCCAAAGAAGTTAAATTTGATGACATTGGACAAGTAACAACCATCACTTGCAATCTGGCCAAGTCCAATATCCCTGAAACTTTCAAAGGAGTGGTATTTGTCATTGAGTTCTTGTCGGACAAAACAAGTAAGTATTTTTTTCCAAATTCCATTAGATTTTATACTAACTTGCTATTTTTTTTGAATCAGGCACCTACACTAGAATTCAAACCAATGCCGGTTCACTTCAAGTATCACCTTCCATTCAAGGACCAATTCCATGCCGTTTGATTTTATTTATGTTAAAAATATCCATTCTACTACAATTGTCAAACGAGGGTTTAATTTGAGTGCGTATAAATCACGCATCAAATTTTGGCGCCGTTGCCGGGGATTAGAAAATTTGCTAATCCCTTGGATTGTTTGTTTCTGTATTGTCTTTTAGATTTATTTTTTTTTATTTTGTGTTTTGTTTGTTAAGAACAAGATGGCACTTAATAATGCTTCTCTTTTGTCACAACTCATGGAAAGGTCCCAAATGCAAAGAGTTGATATATTTAATCTTCAATCAAGGAATAACGTGTTTTCCAATACTTACAATTCGGATTGGAGTGATCATTCAAACTCTATGTGGTGGGAACCTCAAAATGCTCAACAAGGAGGATATTGGCAGCCACCACAACCTCATATTCAATATGCCCAACCAAATTTAAGTTCGTCAATAAATTATAACCAAAAGCTTGATGAATTAATTTGTTTGGTGCAGGGCTTACAAAATCAAGACAATGAGGCTCAACAAGAAGGATATTGGCAGCCGTATGAGGAGTTCTATTCAACGCCTATGCAGCCACCACAACCTGCCCAAAGTAATGTAGGTAATTCAAATGATAATGATACGATTTTTCAATTACTTACTACTCTGGAAAAGCAAATTGGGCAGATAGCGGAGTTCGAAGGACAATTTTGCGACCAAGGCGAACTCCTTAGTTCAACCATTGCAAATCAGAAGGGAGAATTTGAAACTGCCAAGGAAATCATGTTGAGAAGTGACAAGGAGGTTGGAACGGACCCTCAACCATCAAAATCAAATCACAAGGAAGAGGAATACACCCAACCCACGGAAAGGGTGGAAACACCTTTACCGGAGGCTCCTATTGCTCCTATGCCATCTAATACAGGTATGGTTGTTCCAAATTTCGTTATTTTTAACCCTATTCCTTGCAGATTCATGACTTCCAAGGAAGAAGAAGGTGAAAAAGACATCTTGGAAGCCCTTCCAAAGGTGACAAGTAGGGAATGTCATGAATCCATCAAAGAGGACGTTCTTGAAACCACAAAATCCAAAGAAGTTAAATTTGATGACATTGGACAAGTAACAACCATCACTTGCAATCTGGCCAAGTCCAATATCCCTGAAACTTTCAAAGGAGTGGTATTTGTCATTGAGTTCTTGTCGGACAAAACAAGTAAGTATTTTTTTCCAAATTCCATTAGATTTTATACTAACTTGCTATTTTTTTTGAATCAGGCACCTACACTAGAATTCAAACCAATGCCGGTTCACTTCAAGTATCACCTTCCATTCAAGGACCAATTCCATGCCGTTTGATTTTATTTATGTTAAAAAAAAAGAAAAAGAAAAAAAGAAAGATACTAAACATGGAGAAAGGTGGAGCTTCACAAAGGTTGTTTGCGTGAAGTCCCACTACGAGGCGCAGAAGCGGAAGGCGCAGAAGCGGAAGGCGCAGAAGCGGGAGGCATAGAAGCGGGAGGCATCGAAGCGGAAGGCATCGGAGCGGGAGGCATCGGAGCTAGAGCATTCCAGGCCTCAATACTTGGCCAAGCGCTGGATGACCCAGGAAAAAGGTGCCTCTGGAAATAAGACGCAAGCCTTTGACGGTCACTGTGAATTCGACCCTCAGATTCTTGCAGCTCATCAAGCTTCCTCTTCATCCCCGACGAATAGTTATTTGCAAGCACATGCAAACTTCTATTCTCGTACTTAAGCTGCTGGATCTCTTGCTTAAGTCTTTCCACCTCTGCCATCAACGATTCCACCTGACGGGAGCGGGCAAGCAAGCGTAGGCCCATGTTGGACACAGAGCTCGCACACTGAACACTAAGTGCGAGGGACTCTTGAACGGCCAACTCATCGGACCGTCCTGACAGCAGCCTACTATCTTTTGGAGTGAGGAGGTTTTTAGCTACTATTGTAGCTGTTGTGGCGTCCTGCATCACAGAGTCTTCACCTGAAAGAGGACCGTTAGAAGATAAAAAAGAAGGGCGCCATACATTACCTTGACGGGGCGCAACCGGATCGCTGCTGAGACTCAAATCTAAGCTAAGGTTCGATGAGTTTGCCATTTTTTTCAAAAGTGTTCAAAGAGAAGGGGTGGATGGAGTTAAAAATTTCACAAAGGGCCGAAGTCGAGTTTCAGGAATGGGAAATCTTCAGAGTGTGTATGTTGGCGGTGATCGATAGCTCTATAAAATGCCAAGGCGACGCGTCCACCGATTCAAAGAGCCGGATTTTCCGGCGTAAGTTAGGCGACGCTCCCTCGGCTTTTCAGAAAACGCGTTCAACTTTGTCAAAAGATTTCTGACAAAGCTGAAAACACGTGAAGGCCATCATCGCAACTACACGTCTTTAGCCGACAAGCGCAAAGTTCGGCGACGCTTTCTCTGCTTTTCAGAAAACGCGTGCAGCTTTGTCAAAAGGAGCCGCATCTGCACTACCACGTGTCGTTCAGAAAGAGAAGGGGCGTCGTTCAGAAATCGAAGGGGCGCCTGCTCAGAAATCGAAGAGGCGTATTCAAAGATCGAAGAGGCGCCACTATTTCAAAAAGCCGGAATTGCGGGATCAAAACGTTTGTCGACAAGGGTAAAAAGTACCACCACTTGATATTATCTCTATATATGTCGACCTTCGTCTTTTATGGCAGGGCAAACCTGAAGAAAATGCCCAACTCTCCCTCACCTCTGAGGGCGCACTCCCAGCAAAGCCTTTCAAAATACTCAATTCTTTCTTCTTCCCCAAAGATGATACCAGATGCCTGGAGTACATATGACCCAGGAGGAAACGGCAGATTGAAGCATGTGCTGATTCATTCACCGCTTCTTTAAAGCAAAGGTATCTCATATCATTAAGGTCAAAAGCAAAAGTATCTCATATCATGCTCTTTCCCTGTCTTTTCCTTTGTCTTTGTTATTACTCGCATAGCAAAGTGAAAGAAGCAATCAGCCGGCACTTGGAGTCAGTCTTCTGTTCTGGAACCGACTGCCTGGAATCCATTCCTGATTGCTTACCTAGCGTTGCTCTCGAGTAGTCATCTTCAACGGTTGATACACTTCCAGAGAAGGGACCACTTCTGCAAAGGGGAGCAAGTAAGGCAAGGGAAAATGATACATTGAAGCATGTGGAGACAAACGTAGGCTGAGTTATCCTCCAACCCTTTTCAATACGAATTGGAAAGATTGAACAAAGAAACAGACCAAAGGAGTAAGCTCAGACCTTCGGGGGAGACCAAAAGAAGCCTGCTGCCCAGTTCATGAGTAGCACAAAGGAAAATCAACGATGGGAGCAGCGCAATTCAAGAGGAAGCCTGTGGAATCACAAAGATCAAAGCCTCAATGCAATTACCAAGGAGAAGATGGAATTTACACTCTATAACCAGATTTGCGTCTCTAAACTCTTCTCTTTGTTAATTACATTCTGCCATGTGTAGTATGTTTAGTTGTTGTTTGTGTGTTTACTTATGTTTTGTGTGAATCTATGCTTAAAACATTGAGGACAATGTTTGATTTAAGTGTGGGGGGGGGTAACTAAGTATGTTGATGCAAATTCGTTGAATTTTATCACCCATAACTTCAAGTGTTGTTCCTTGCTGTTTTAAATGTTTTTAAGGTGTTTTTAAACTGTTTTAGCGTATTTTGTTTTATAACTCCGAAAATCACATAAAAATTTGAAAAACATTTTTTTGAAAAGCCTAAAAAGAGTGTTTTGAGTTGTTTTTGTGTCTTAGGGAACCTTCCAACGTTATGATGAGGATTTGGTTTGTAATTGCATGACTGTTAAAAAGAGTTATATACATAGAGAAAAGTTTGATTTACTCTTGGTTTATGCTTAGTTATGGTTATAATGTATGACTTCACATGCAATCATAAAAGAAAAATTCGTTTTTGTAACATGCTTGAAGGAAGGAACTCAAACAAACGCTACAACCCTGTGAGACTCGAGCCATTACCTTCTTTGGAGAGTTATTTTCTGTGATTCTTTGTTTTCTAAAGTTGTTGAATGATCTCATTATTCCTTGCTTGGTTGCTACTTAGAATGCAATTGTATCATGATAGAACTAAATGCTAGAACTTATATCCGTTTCATTCAAAGCATGATATTGAGTTGCATAACATATATCAAGATGAAGTTGTGTAGTTGCCACCATAGCCAAATAGCCTTACTTCCCATATTTCGTATATATTGTAAGTCTTAACACCGTTGAGCCTCGTTTAACCTATTTTCTTTGCTAACCATATCACCCCTTACCTAGCCTAGATTAGGACCATCCGTACCCTTGTTCTTAAAAGATAGTGAGCATGACTTAAATGAATTCCTTTTGAGTACATTTTGCAAGAAAATGAGTGTGGGGGAGTAAAAGTTTGTTCTTAAGTTTGTATGTTTTGAGAGTCAAAAAAAAAAAAAAAAAAAAAAAAAAAAAAAAAAAAAAAATTGTGAAAAACATATGAAAAAGAAAAACAGAAAAGAAGAGAAAAGAAAGAAAAAAAAAAGAGCTTGTTCACCTTTGTTGTTCAAAAGTTGAGTTTTCATTCAAAAGTGAATTCTACGTTAATTCAAATGCTTTGCTCGCTATTTCTTTAAGAACCTTTGTTTTCCATATACCTTCTTTGTTAGCCAAACACCTTTAGCCCCGTTACACCCCTTTGACTTCTATCTTGATCGTTATGTGTTCAATAATGTGGAGTTTGAAATTGATATGAGCTTATGGAATCACTGGTTCTCATTCTAAGTAGTAGCATTCCATTCATGAGATCATATTCATGTCATTATCGTAAATCCAGAAAATGCTTTCCTTGTTATAACATATGTGAGTGTTCGTCTACATGTTTACATCAATCTTCTCACATATAACTAGTGTAGGGTGTGTAGTCAGAAAATCTGTGTGAAAAACGAGTGCATATCTTGTAAGGATTTGAGCAATTTCTCTAAGGCATGTTACTACATTCGAAATGTGTTTTAAATGCTTAATTGTGAACTAGTATGTGGTGACTATGATTAAGAATGTACTTAAGTGTAATGATGGCAAAAATCTGTGGGAATGATGATTTTTAACTTGTCATGTGCTTTGGAAATCCCTAAGACGGTTGTTGGAAGGTTTAGGTTGTGTTTTACTTGTTTTGTT
This sequence comes from Pyrus communis, assembly GCF_041283825.1. Classification (NCBI taxonomy): domain Eukaryota; kingdom Viridiplantae; phylum Streptophyta; class Magnoliopsida; order Rosales; family Rosaceae; genus Pyrus; species Pyrus communis. The sequence goes on from NC_142565.1 coordinate 19,728,798, forward strand.
TCGTTTGGTTTTGTTTTGTTTTTCTTTCTGTTTTGCTCGAGGACTAGCAAAAGATAAGTGTGGGGGTATTTGATAGGAGCATATTCATGCGACTTAAATGGCTTGTTCTCGTGCATTTACGTTATGTTTCTTTAGTTATTTTAGTACTTTAAGCTATTTTCGTGTGTTTATAGGTCCAAAGGGCTAAAGGAGCAAAAAGATGCATTTTGGAGACTTTTGGAGCACTTTTGGGCTAAGGATGGATAGCTTATGCTTGGAGCCAAAGTGTTGGACGAAATTGAAGACCTAATTGAAGACCAAAGTGTTGGAACCTTGTTCTCTTTAGTTTTAGGACATTTAAAACCTTTCCTAATCCCAATCATGCCATGCATAACACACATCCATTCTAACACATTGTCATTGCACATGCATTTCCTTCATTAGTTAATTCACATGCTCCATACTTATCATCACCACTCATTACTTATCACATATCATCACCACTTATCACTTATCATTCACCACTTATCATATCATACATTCATTTATCACTTATCATAATCATTCACTTATCACTTAACATATCATACACTTATCACTTACCACCTACTTCACCTACAACATCCACCTACTTCACCTACAACATCCACCTAATTCACCTACAACATCCACCTACTTCACCTACAACATCCACCTACTTCACCTACAAATGACATAGCCATAAGTTCCCTCCACTACTCCTATAAATACCCTTGCATTCATTCATTCAAAAACATCTCATTTCATACACAACACATTACAAACACTTCCTTAGAATCCAAACCATCTTTCCATTTCCACCATTCCTCATCCATTTCCATAATTCCCCAAACCTCACCTTAGACCTTGTGCTACAACAACGAGGAAGATAAGAGGGCCTAAACGTTCATACAATTCAAGTTTGAGTTGTTGGAATGTTTAGGTGTTTCTTTGATTTCAAAGTTTAAATTCAATTCTCTTTGTTTTGTACGTATGAGGAATGGAAGAGAAGAGTGCCTAAACGTTCATACAATTCAAGTTTGAGTTGTTGGAATGTTTAGGTGTTTCTTTGATTTCAAAGTAATGAGGAACTAATCCCCCTTTAGCTAGGGGGTGATTCGAAACTATGTTTATATTTGCAATATGAATTGATTACTTTTGGTTGGAATTTCATAAGTTGTGGATTCAATTCGTTTAACTGTTTGATTGATAACTTATTTATGTATGTTCATTGAGATTGCAAGCTTAATTTTCATGCATGAATATGACGCTAGAATATAAGTGAGTTTCACCTAATCGTTATGAACTTATATTCACAAGTAGTGGAGGTTGCTTATAAACAATCGCGTTAAACGAATTCTTGGCATAAGTTTCATGCGTATTCCATAGTAACGAATGCCTCGTCAACACTTCTAATTTTCATTGAACTTAATGATCTTTGTTGAATGTCTCTATCATGCGTATTCCATAGTTAGGGACTTTGATTAAGAATAATTTGGTTGTAATGCGTATTCCATTCAATCCAATGAATTTAGGGAAATCTGAAAGTTAATTTAAGCGGACCTAATTAACTTGGAGCATTGAGTTTCATAATTTATCGAAAGACCAACTGAGAATCAATCTTGTATGCAAGTATAACATGTGTGGAGAAGAACCCCTTAGCTAGCCTTCATTCCATTTATTCCATCATCCATATTCACATTTACATTCTGCTTAGTTTATTAACTTGTTTTGTTATTTCAATTTTCGTCAAATCAAAACTCTTCCCCCCTTTTTCCTTATTGTTCAATTTAGTTTATGTTTTAAAGCATTTTGAGTCTTTGGTTTGTCTTAGTGATTTAAAGTTTAGTTTTGCATTCTTTGAGTCTAGTATAGTGTTTTAAACTTTATTTTACGTTTTTAGTCAAATCCAAGTGATTAACAATCCCTCCTAATCCCCGGTCCAGAACGATCCCTCACTTATCCATTCTACTACAATTGTCAAACGAGGGTTTAATTTGAGTGCGTATAAATCACGCATCAATGAGGAATGAAAACAATGAGCTTGTGCCCACAAAGCCCACGACCAGTTCGCGTGTTTGCACCGATTACAGGAAGTTGAATTCTAGCACTAGAAAAGATTACTTTCCTATGCCTTTCATAGATCAAATGCTTGAGAGATTGGCAGGTTACTCACATTATTGTTTTCTGGATGGATACTCAGGTTACAATCAAATTGCAATCGCTCCGGAGGATCAAGAGAAAACAACCTTTACTTGTCCCTTTGGCACATTTGCATACAGGAGAATGCCTTTTGGACTTTGCAATGCTCCAGCAACATTCCAAAGATGCATGTTGGCCATCTTCTCTGACATGGTAGAAAGGTTCATTGAGGTATTTATGGATGACTTCTCAGTGTTTGGTTCCTCTTTTGATGAATGTCTTAACCATCTATCGTTAGTACTTCAAAGATGTCAGGAAACAAATTTGGTTCTCAATTGGGAAAAGTGCCAATTTATGGTGAAACAAGGAATTGTGTTGGGGCATGTAATCTCTAGCAAAGGAATGGAGGTAGACAAAGCCAAAATTGACGTCATCACCAATATGGTAGCCCCCACCACTGTGAAGGGAGTAAGAAGTTTTTTGGGCCATGCGGGTTTTTATCGTCGTTTCATTAAGAACTTTTCAATGATCACTCGTCCATTATGCAATCTGTTAGCTAAAGATGTTGTATTTCATTTTGATAAGGCTTGTATGGATGCATTCAATACTTTGAAAAATGAACTAACCTCGGCCCCTATTATTATGGCACCTGATTGGTCGTTACCTTTTGAATTAATGTGTGATGCCTCTGACTATGCTATTGGTGCAGTTTTAGGGCAAAGGGTGAACAAGCTTCCACATGTGATCTACTATGCAAGCAGGACTCTGCATGATGCTCAACTTAACTATTCCACAACTGAGAAGGAGTTGCTTGCTGTTGTTTTTGCCTTAGAAAAGTTTAGGTCATATCTTGTGGGATCTAAAGTTATTGTGTTTTCTGATCATGCAGCCCTTAGGTACTTGATGACAAAGAAGGATGCTAAACCACGCTTGATTAGATGGATACTCTTACTACAAGAGTTTGACTTGGAAATTCGAGATAAGAAGGGCAGTGATAATGTTGTGGCTGACCATTTGTCCAGGCTTAATGAAAACCATGGAGTTGGACAACCTTTGCCCCTAAATGAATCATTTCCAGATGAACAACTCCTTGTTGTTCAAGAAAAAGAACCATGGTATGCAGATTTTGTTAATTATCTTGCTTGTGGTATAATGAGAAATGACCTTTCTTTTCAGGAAAGAAAGAAGTTCCTTGCCATGGTAAAGCACTACGTTTGGGATGAACCATATTTGTTTAAATATTGTCCTGATCAAATCATTAGGAGATGTGTCCCAGAGAGTGAGCAACAAAGCATCTTAACATTTAGCCACACATTGGCATGTGGAGGCCATTTTGGTGCCAAAAAGACATCGCTAAAGGTTTTACAATCTGGTTTCTTTTGGCCTACTTTATTCAAAGATGCTTTTGAGTTTTGCTCTAAATGTGATAGGTGCCAGAAAATGGGGAACATTAGCCGAAGAAATGAGATGCCATTGAACAACATTTTGGTGGTGGAACTCTTTGATGTTTGGGGAATCGATTTCATGGGACCATTTCCATCCTCTTTTGGCTACTTATACATATTAGTGGCTGTGGATTACGTATCCAAATGGGTTGAAGCCATTGCTACAAGAACTAATGATCATAAGGTTGTGTTGAATTTTCTTAAAGATGTGATTTTTTGTAGGTTTGGAACCCCAAGAGCTATTATTAGTGATGGTGGCAGCCATTTCTGCAACAAACCTTTTGAATCCTTGATGAAGAAGTACAACATCAACCACAAAGTGGCAACCCCGTACCATCCTCAAACCTCAGGACAAGTGGAGATTAGCAATAGGGAGATCAAGAACATTTTGATGAAGACTGTGAGCCCTACAAGGAAGGATTGGTCATTGAGGTTAAATGATGCACTATGGGCATATAGAACAGCATACAAGACCCCCATTGGCATGAGTCCTTATCGCCTTGTGTTTGGGAAAGCTTGTCGTTTGCCAATGCAGCTTGAACACCGTGCATATTGGGCCATCAAGAAGTTCAACTTTGATTACAAGGATGCTGGAGTAACAAGGAAGCTCCAACTTAATGAGTTGGAAGAGCTTAGAAATGAGGCATATGAGAATGCCAAAATCTACAAGGAACGGACTAAGCTCTATCATGACAAGGCCATCCTATGGAAGGAGTTTCACCAAGGTATGAAAGTACTTTTGTTTGACTCACGTTTGAGGCTTTTTCCAGGAAAACTGAAGTCTAGGTGGGTGGGACCATTCAAAGTGCTGCAAACATTTCCCCATGGAGCTGTGGAGATAGAGAACATGAAGAATGGCACTTCTTTTAAAGTCAACGGGCAGCGATTGAAACCATACTTGGATAAAGTGGAGGAAGAGCCAGTGTATCAAGTTGTAGATTTTCTTGAATTTACAACACCATGAACAAGCTACCACGTCTTGCCTAGACATTAAATAAAGTGCTTGCTAGGAGGCAACCTAGTGTGGTTTGTGTTCTTTCTTTATGTTGTGTTTATTTTGTTACCATTCCATTTTCTTTGCCTACTTGCATTGCATACAATTTTAAACATCGAGGACAATGTTTAGATTAGGTTTGGGGGTGGTTTGGAAGTTTTGTTTTGTGTTTGTGTTTGTTTGAGGTGTTAGTTTTGGTTAAGAATGTTTGTGCATGCTAATACGAATGTATATGAGGACTATGTTTGAAAACAAACGATTGGGTTGCTATGGAAAAGAGTTGCATCTTGTTGTCATTTATAAAGCTATAACTCTTGAAATTATGATGATAGAGGTACCATACTCAAATTCTGGAAGAAGAATAGTGGAGACTACCCTAGTGAGTTATTTTGAGCCTAATTGCTTCTTTGAGAGGGTTTAAAGTGTTTCTACTCCTATCTTTTTCTTTCATTTTTCACTTTAAATGATCTCATTACTTCTATTTCGTTTGGATGCTAAGAATCATTCTCCTTTGCAGATACCATGTATTTAGTATCATTCATGAATGAACTCAATGAGATGATGTTACGCTATGCATGTTTAACTACTAAAAGGCTTAAATCCTACCCATTTGTGTGCTCCATTCACCCTCGTTGCAGCCAAACACTTTAGCCTAACTCTTTCATCACCCACACCATAATCTACCCATTCTAGCGCATTACAAGCCATACCTTATAGTTTGGGGAATACCAATGTGAGGAAGACTAAGGGCAGATTGAGTTATAGAACAAGATTGTGGCATGTACCGAGGGCACCTATGTTGAATATGTTTCTAAAAAAAAAAAAAAAAAGGGGTTATAAAAAAAAAAAAAAGAGAATTAAAATGGATACAAGTTCCAAATCTCATCATTATAAGACATAGGGCCTGGATGCCAAAAACAAAGAAGAAAGAAAACAAATGCAAGTGAAGAGCATGATCCTCAAGAACACTTTGGTATGCCCCAAGCTCTAGTATTTCATATCACTTCTCTCATAACCTATAACCTAAGCCTTACATTACAATCTTGAGAAAGACCTAGCTGATCATTGAGGATGTATTCATGGGTGATGGTAAGTGTGTGTGTTATCTATATTCTTAGCATTTGATTCATTTCATGAGATCTACTCAGAAATTGTGCTTCCATTCCAGATTTCATATGTGGGAATTTTGATTCCATTTACATAATTTCACTCATATATGGTTGTGGAGAGATTAAACCTTAGCATCTGAGTGAAAAATTTGAGTGAATTCTGTGAGGAGTAGAGTTGAGGCGAATTTTATCTGAAGCATTTGGGTATGGTGACCTTGAAGTTGTAAGACATGGAGAAATATCTTTATACGTTACAATTGATACGATTCTTTGAAGTGGCAATCTTTTGAGTTGAATGAATGACAAAATCTTCATTGGTTCTTATTAGTTTGTTTAAAGCATGTTTTAACCAAGTTGTTTGCAGATTTTGTAAATGTTTGTGGGTGTCATCACTGTAAACCCTCAGGAGACACAACTCCTCCAACTAGGGACACCTAGGGGTTCAAAGGCTTGTTGCACATGCTCAGTGCAATCGTTTAGCCAGCGAAAGTGGTTTAGTTAGATGTTTGAGTTTTGTGTGTTTTAGTTTTAAGTTTGCTCGAGGACTAGCAAAAACCAGGTTTGGGGGTATTTGATAAGTCATATTTTGGTTGCATGTATAGCTTTCTTATTTGGCGTTTTTGTATTGTTTTTGGATTAAACTAGTTGCATTTTACATTGTTTGGTGTTAGTGTGCAGCCAAGTGTGTAATAAGATCAGTTGGAAGGCAAATGAAGGAATGTAGTGCAATTCGGCCATATTGGGTAAATCTAAACAAGGCAACAAGATTGAAGTCAGATTGAGTGGTTCCAACACCAAAACATGCATTCACATGCATGATAACAACCTTGGCCGTGTGTTCCCATATCATCCCATCAGATTATACACTTCTAAACACCAAAAACGTGCATTCACATGCATGATTCACAATCTGACCGTGCATTCCCAACACCTAAACAGATCACCTTTGCATTTCCTACTCCTTCATGTCCATCCCGTGCACTTCTATACCATTTCCAGATTATTATAACCAATTTCAGGTGCCCCACTTCATGCTTGCAGACATTCCACATGTATCTTGGATAAAATAAACCACATACCTGCAGATCATGTCCATTCCTTACATCCTTTATTCCAGAAATTCAATCATTCTATCATTCCATGCCGTGTGCTTTCTTCACCTTTCCAGAATTTGTACAAACAATTCATCTTTGCAGATTCCACTCACTTGTTGCAGCAAGGACACATGCATTTTGATTAAACAAGCCTCATGCTTGCAGATCTTGTCAATGCTTTGCAGGTATCACGCCAGAAACCCACTCATCCAACCATTTCATGTGATTTCAGATCCCTCATGCCCATACCGTGCACATTCACCCCCTTTTCAGTATTCCTTTCACATGGTTCATGTCAGCTTTCACATGCATTCTGTTTTGTTTTCCATCATTAGCCACATTCAGAAATTCACTAAGGGACACTCACTCATTTCTCTCTCGGATCACATTCCATTACACACAGTTTGTTTGCTCCATTTTCTGTCCATCATTCACTCTCATTCTCCCTCTCCATCCCATTGCATTCGACACTCTCCCTCTCTCACAGAAGCTATCCATTCTCTTCCACACACGTATAACCACTCCATTTCACTCCATTTCTGTCCCATTGGCAGAAACCATGCAATCATAACCATTCTACCTTCATCCGTACCACACTTGGAGCATCAACACCGAAGGCACTCTTCAAGGAATTCAACATCAGTTTTGCTTCAAGGGTTCCTTCTACTTCATTCTATGTTCATTCATGTTGTGTACCTTTATGTTAAACATTCTGTAAACATCAATTGCAACTAATCTTTCTCTAGGGATTCGATGTAACCTTGCAAAGTTTGCCATGTAATTAAGTTAGAATGCTCATTTTGTCCATCTATTTCTTGTTTCATTTTCTGTTTTAATGGTGACTTTGTGTGTTGATTTTAATGTTTGATCATCATTTGAATTAATCACAAAGTTGTGTAGCCAAGATTAGAACACACATCATGCATAATCTTGGTAGATATGTGAATGAATGAAGGGAGTGTTTAGCACACATCCTGCCGAGTTATTCCCTTTGGTTTTATGAAAGTTTCTTGTACATTACATAATCTTGATTATGAACCAAAGTTGCACATCACAATTAGGTTCATGATTAGAGACATTTGATCAAATCCACACATCATATGGTTGATTATATCCAAGTGAAACAAACTCAAGAAATAGGTAGATGAATGAGTATAAACTAACTTGACAAACATGGACTTAGTTAAGCAATGGTGAAACCGAATCCCTAGCTTCTTTTCCTTTGATACTATCCCATTACATTAGTTGTTGACTCATTTATTTGTGTTTACTTCATTTTCTCATGCTTTCAAGTTACAACAACAAATCTGCCTAGTTTGTTAGTTTGATTCATTTCCAAATCTGCCTAGTTTGTTAGTTTGATTCATTTCTTAGAGTTCTTGCAAAACAAGTAATTACATAGGTCCAATTAGTCCCTGTGGATTCGACACCCTTGCTTATGCCATTATACTAAATATATTCTAGCATTAGGAAGGAATAAAACATCCCCGGCAACGGCGGCAAAATTTGATGCGGGAATTATACGCGCATAAATTAAACCCTCTTTTTGACAATTGTAGTATAGGTGCAAGTAGGGATCGTTCTAGACCGGGGATTAGGAGGGATTGTTAACCACTTGGATTTGACTCAAAAACGTAAAATAACAATATGAAACACTATACTAGACTCAAAGAATGCAAAACTAAACTTTAAAACACTAAAACAAACCAAAAGACTCAAACATCACCCAAAACACTCAAAACTGCCTTAAAATCACTTTCTGGGCAGTTTTGAGCACTTTGGTGAATTTGGACGAAATTAAGTTGTAACTTGACTCAAGACTCTTAAAAACACAAACTAAATGTATTTCTAACTAATCTAACACTTTAAAATAAATGGGGGATTGGTGTTGACGAATTTGAAATAATGCAACAAATTAATAAACTAGACAGAATGTAAAGATGAATGTGATAGAATTGAATGGATGGGAACCTAGCTAAGGGCCATTTTTGTTGTTGTAATTTGAAAGCATAAGGAAATGAAGTAAACACAAATAAACGAATCAACAACTAATAAAATGAGATAGCACAAATAGAGATGTAGCTAGAGATTCGATTTCACCATTGCTAAGCCAAGTCCATGCTTGTTAAGTCAGATTATACTCATCCCTCTACTTATTTCTTGGGTTTGTTTCACTTAGATATGATCAGCCATATGATGTGTGGACTTGATCAAATGTCCCTAATCATGAACCTAATTGTGATGTGCAACTTTGGTTCCTAATCAAGAATATGTAGTGCATAAGAAACTTTCACAAAACCAAAGGGAACACTCGGCAGGATGTTTGCAAAACATTCCCTTCATTCATTCACATATCCACCAAGATTATGCATGATGTGTGCTTTAATCTTGGCTAAACAACCTGTGGTTAATTCAAATGATGATCAAGCACTAAAATCAACACACTAAGTCACAATTAAATTGGAGAATGAAACAGGAAATAGATAAATTAAATGAGAATTCTGAATTAACTACATGGCACTCTTGCAAGGCTACATCGAATCCCTAAAGAGAGATTAGTTACACTTCATGTTTACAAAAGGTTTGACATAAAAATATATAACATGAGTGAACATAGGATTAAGAAGAAAGAACCCTTGAAGCAAAACTGATGTCGAAAGAGGAAGTTCCTCATGGTACAAAACAAAGAGAATCAAAGAAACACCTAAACATTCCAACAACTCAAACTTGAATTGTATGAACGTTTAGGCCCTCTTATCTTCCATTCCTCATTCGTACAAAACAAAGAGTATTGAAATTAAACCTTGAAATCAAAGAAACACCTAAACATTCCAACAACTCAAACTTGAATTGTATGAACGTTTAGGCACTCTTCTCTTCCTCTTCGTTGTAGCACAAGGTCTAGGGATAGTTTGATGGTGTGAATGGTTTGGGGAGTGGTGGAAATGGAAGGATGGTGTTTGGATTGTAAGGGAGAGCACGGCACAAAGATGAATTAATGGTCTACATTTCTGCAAATGGATGAGTGAATTTCTGGAATGGATTGGAAGGGCACGGCCCCAAGGGAATGGTTGGTGTTTATGACTGAAAATGTGTATGAATGGAATGTGTTTTAATGTGTGAATGAATGAGTATTTATAGGTGAAATGGGGGGAACATGACAGCTAGGTTGCATGTGCTAATGCTGGAACAAAGATGGAATGCATGTGATTAAAGGGTGGAATGAATGGAATGAAATCTGAAATGCATGTGAATTAAAACTAAAGTGATGATGATGAATGCATGTGCAAAGGAAGTGGATTTTCTACAAATGCAAGGTGAATGTGCATGTGATTAAATTAAAAGATGAATGCATGTGAATATGTTGGAAATCTGATGAGTAATGCACGGCAAAGGTTGGAGATTGAATGTGTGTTGGTGTGGTTGAATGATTAAAGTGCATGTGGCTGATTTATGAAGGGGAAATGCAAAGGGGAAATCTGGAAATGGGAGAGGAGTCACGGCATGGGTGTTTTTGATTGATTATGGAGATGCATGTGGATTAAAGGAATGCATGTGCAATGAAGTGGATTTTCTGATTGCATGTGGAATGAATGATTTCTTGGTGAGGGAATGCATGTGTTGATTAAAGGGGGAATGACAATGAGTGCATGTGGAATGGCTGAAATGTAAAGGGGGAAATCACGGCCTTGGGGGTTTATGGATGGTTTTGGGGTTGTGATGCATGTGACCAAGGTTGGTTGATTGGGCTAGAGGTTTTGCATGGCTCAAAGGATTGTTTGATTGGGCTAGGCCCCTTTGTTTTATGTCCCAAGTGCATACAAGGCTTTCAAATTCGTCCAACACTTTGGCTCCAAGCATATGATATCCAATCCAATCTCTAATTTGCTCCAAAAGGCTCCAAAATGCATCCTTTTGCATACTTTGCCCTTAATTCCTGAAAATACATAAAACTAGCTTAAAAGACTACTTTACTAAAGAAACACAACGTAAATGCACGAGAATAAGCTATTTAAGTCGCATGAATATGCTCCTATCAAATACCCCCACACTTATCTTTTGCTAGTCCTCGAGCAAAACAAAACAACAAAAGAACACGAAACTAGACAAAACGAACAAAACACAACCTACACCTTCCAACAATCGTCTCACGGATTTCCAATGCACATGACAAGTTAAAAATCATTAGTCCCACAGATTTTAGCCATCTTTACACTTACGTACATTCTTACTCATAGTTACCACATACTAGTTCTCATTTAATCAATTTAAAACAACCTTTGAATGTAGTAACATGCCTTAGAGAATTCACTTAATTCCTTACCAGATACTCTCTTATTTTCACACAGAATTTCTGATTACCCACCCTACACTAAGTATATGTGAGAAGATTGATGTAAATATGAAACTAAACACTCACATATATTTATAACAAGGAAAGCACTTTTCTGGAATGTATATGAATATGATCTCATGAAAGGCAAAAGTTTTGTTTTGTGTTTGTGTTTGTTTGAGGTGTTAGTTTTGGTTAAGAATGTTTGTGCATGCTAATACGAATGTATATGAGGACTATGTTTGAAAACAAACGATTGGGTTGCTATGGAAAAGAGTTGCATCTTGTTGTCATTTATAAAGCTATAACTCTTGAAATTATGATGATAGAGGTACCATACTCAAATTCTGGAAGAAGAATAGTGGAGACTACCCTAGTGAGTTATTTTGAGCCTAATTGCTTCTTTGAGAGGGTTTAAAGTGTTTCTACTCCTATCTTTTTCTTTCATTTTTCACTTTAAATGATCTCATTACTTCTATTTCGTTTGGATGCTAAGAATCATTCTCCTTTGCAGATACCATGTATTTAGTATCATTCATGAATGAACTCAATGAGATGATGTTACGCTATGCATGTTTAACTACTAAAAGGCTTAAATCCTACCCATTTTGTGCTCCATTCACCCTCGTTGCAGCCAAACACTTTAGCCTAACTCTTTCATCACCCACACCATAATCTACCCATTCTAGCCCATTACAAGCCATACCTTATAGTTTGGGGAATACCAATGTGATGAAGACTAAGGGCAGATTGAGTTATAGAACAAGATTGTGGCATGTACCGAGGGCACCTATGTTGAATATGTTTCTAAAAAAAAAAAAAAAAAAAAGGGGTTATAAAAAAAAAAAAAAAGAGAATTAAAATGGATACAAGTTCCAAATCTCATCATTATAAGACATAGGGCCTGGATGCCAAAAACAAAGAAGAAAGAAAACAAATGCAAGTGAAGAGCATGATCCTCAAGAACACTTTGGTATGCCCCAAGCTCTAGTATTTCATATCACTTCTCTCATAACCTATAACCTAAGCCTTACATTACAATCTTGAGAAAGACCTAGCTGATCATTGAGGATGTATTCATGGGTGATGGTAAGTGTGTGTGTTATCTATATTCTTAGCATTTGATTCATTTCATGAGATCTACTCAGAAATTGTGCTTCCATTCCAGATTTCATATGTGGGAATTTTGATTCCATTTACATAATTTCACTCATATATGGTTGTGGAGAGATTAAACCTTAGCATCTGAGTGAAAAATTTGAGTGAATTCTGTGAGGAGTAGAGTTGAGGCGAATTCTATCTGAAGCATTTGGGTATGGTGACCTTGAAGTTGTAAGACATGGAGAAATATCTTTATACGTTACAATTGATACGATTCTTTGAAGTGGCAATCTTTTGAGTTGAATGAATGACAAAATCTTCATTGGTTCTTATTAGTTTGTTTAAAGCATGTTTTAACCAAGTTGTTTGCAGATTTTGTAAATGTTTGTGGGTGTCATCACTGTAAACCCTCAGGAGACACAACTCCTCCAACTAGGGACACCTAGGGGTTCAAAGGCTTGTTGCACATGCTCAGTGCAATCGTTTAGCCAGCGAAAGTGGTTTAGTTAGATGTTTGAGTTTTGTGTGTTTTAGTTTTAAGTTTGCTCGAGGACTAGCAAAAACCAGGTTTGGGGGTATTTGATAAGTCATATTTTGGTTGCATGTATAGCTTTCTTATTTGGCGTTTTTGTATTGTTTTTGGATTAAACTAGTTGCATTTTACATTGTTTGGTGTTAGTGTGCAGCCAAGTGTGTAATAAGATCAGTTGGAAGGCAAATGAAGGAATGTAGTGCAATTCGGCCATATTGGGTAAATCTAAACAAGGCAACAAGATTGAAGTCAGATTGAGTGGTTCCAACACCAAAACATGCATTCACATGCATGATAACAACCTTGGCCGTGTGTTCCCATATCATCCCATCAGATTATACACTTCTAAACACCAAAAACGTGCATTCACATGCATGATTCACAATCTGACCGTGCATTCCCAACACCTAAACAGATCACCTTTGCATTTCCTACTCCTTCATGTCCATCCCGTGCACTTCTATACCATTTCCAGATTATTATAACCAATTTCAGGTGCCCCACTTCATGCTTGCAGACATTCCACATGTATCTTGGATAAAATAAACCACATACCTGCAGATCATGTCCATTCCTTACATCCTTTATTCCAGAAATTCAATCATTCTATCATTCCATGCCGTGTGCTTTCTTCACCTTTCCAGAATTTGTACAAACAATTCATCTTTGCAGATTCCACTCACTTGTTGCAGCAAGGACACATGCATTTTGATTAAACAAGCCTCATGCTTGCAGATCTTGTCAATGCTTTGCAGGTATCACGCCAGAAACCCACTCATCCAACCATTTCATGTGATTTCAGATCCCTCATGCCCATACCGTGCACATTCACCCCCTTTTCAGTATTCCTTTCACATGGTTCATGTCAGCTTTCACATGCATTCTGTTTTGTTTTCCATCATTAGCCACATTCAGAAATTCACTAAGGGACACTCACTCATTTCTCTCTCGGATCACATTCCATTACACACAGTTTGTTTGCTCCATTTTCTGTCCATCATTCACTCTCATTCTCCCTCTCCATCCCATTGCATTCGACACTCTCCCTCTCTCACAGAAGCTATCCATTCTCTTCCACACACGTATAACCACTCCATTTCACTCCATTTCTGTCCCATTGGCAGAAACCATGCAATCATAACCATTCTACCTTCATCCGTACCACACTTGGAGCATCAACACCGAAGGCACTCTTCAAGGAATTCAACATCAGTTTTGCTTCAAGGGTTCCTTCTACTTCATTCTATGTTCATTCATGTTGTGTACCTTTATGTTAAACATTCTGTAAACATGAATTGCAACTAATCTTTCTCTAGGGATTCGATGTAACCTTGCAAAGTTTGCCATGTAATTAAGTTAGAATGCTCATTTTGTCCATCTATTTCTTGTTTCATTTTCTGTTTTAATGGTGACTTTGTGTGTTGATTTTAATGTTTGATCATCATTTGAATTAATCACAAAGTTGTGTAGCCAAGATTAGAACACACATCATGCATAATCTTGGTAGATATGTGAATGAATGAAGGGAGTGTTTAGCACACATCCTGCCGAGTTATTCCCTTTGGTTTTATGAAAGTTTCTTGTACATTACATAATCTTGATTATGAACCAAAGTTGCACATCACAATTAGGTTCATGATTAGAGACATTTGATCAAATCCACACATCATATGGTTGATTATATCCAAGTGAAACAAACTCAAGAAATAGGTAGATGAATGAGTATAAACTAACTTGACAAACATGGACTTAGTTAAGAAATGGTGAAACCGAATCCCTAGCTTCATTTCCTTTGATACTATCCCATTACATTAGTTGTTGACTCATTTATTTGTGTTTACTTCATTTTCTCATGCTTTCAAGTTACAACAACAAATCTGCCTAGTTTGTTAGTTTGATTCATTTCCAAATCTGCCTAGTTTGTTAGTTTGATTCATTTCTTAGAGTTCTTGCAAAACAAGTAATTACATAGGTCCAATTAGTCCCTGTGGATTCGACACCCTTGCTTATGCCATTATACTAAATATATTCTAGCATTAGGAAGGAATAAAACATCCCCGGCAACGGCGGCAAAATTTGATGCGGGAATTATACGCGCATAAATTAAACCCTCTTTTTGACAATTGTAGTATAGGTGCAAGTAGGGATCGTTCTAGACCGGGGATTAGGAGGGATTGTTAACCACTTGGATTTGACTCAAAAACGTAAAATAACAATATGAAACACTATACTAGACTCAAAGAATGCAAAACTAAACTTTAAAACACTAAAACAAACCAAAAGACTCAAACATCACCCAAAACACTCAAAACTGCCTTAAAATCACTTTCTGGGCAGTTTTGAGCACTTTGGTGAATTTGGACGAAATTAAGTTGTAACTTGACTCAAGACTCTTAAAAACACAAACTAAATGTATTTCTAACTAATCTAACACTTTAAAATAAATGGGGGATTGGTGTTGACGAATTTGAAATAATGCAACAAATTAATAAACTAGACAGAATGTAAAGATGAATGTGATAGAATTGAATGGATGGGAACCTAGCTAAGGGCCATTTTTGTTGTTGTAATTTGAAAGCATAAGGAAATGAAGTAAACACAAATAAACGAATCAACAACTAATAAAATGAGATAGCACAAATAGAGATGTAGCTAGAGATTCGATTTCACCATTGCTAAGCCAAGTCCATGCTTGTTAAGTCAGATTATACTCATCCCTCTACTTATTTCTTGGGTTTGTTTCACTTAGATATGATCAGCCATATGATGTGTGGACTTGATCAAATGTCCCTAATCATGAACCTAATTGTGATGTGCAACTTTGGTTCCTAATCAAGAATATGTAGTGCATAAGAAACTTTCACAAAACCAAAGGGAACACTCGGCAGGATGTTTGCAAAACATTCCCTTCATTCATTCACATATCCACCAAGATTATGCATGATGTGTGCTTTAATCTTGGCTAAACAACCTGTGGTTAATTCAAATGATGATCAAGCACTAAAATCAACACACTAAGTCACAATTAAATTGGAGAATGAAACAGGAAATAGATAAATTAAATGAGAATTCTGAATTAACTACATGGCACTCTTGCAAGGCTACATCGAATCCCTAAAGAGAGATTAGTTACACTTCATGTTTACAAAAGGTTTGACATAAAAATATATAACATGAGTGAACATAGGATTAAGAAGAAAGAACCCTTGAAGCAAAACTGATGTCGAAAGAGGAAGTTCCTCATGGTACAAAACAAAGAGAATCAAAGAAACACCTAAACATTCCAACAACTCAAACTTGAATTGTATGAACGTTTAGGCCCTCTTATCTTCCATTCCTCATTCGTACAAAACAAAGAGTATTGAAATTAAACCTTGAAATCAAAGAAACACCTAAACATTCCAACAACTCAAACTTGAATTGTATGAACGTTTAGGCACTCTTCTCTTCCTCTTCGTTGTAGCACAAGGTCTAGGGATAGTTTGATGGTGTGAATGGTTTGGGGAGTGGTGGAAATGGAAGGATGGTGTTTGGATTGTAAGGGAGAGCACGGCACAAAGATGAATTAATGGTCTACATTTCTGCAAATGGATGAGTGAATTTCTGGAATGGATTGGAAGGGCACGGCCCCAAGGGAATGGTTGGTGTTTATGACTGAAAATGTGTATGAATGGAATGTGTTTTAATGTGTGAATGAATGAGTATTTATAGGTGAAATGGGGGGAACATGACAGCTAGGTTGCATGTGCTAATGCTGGAACAAAGATGGAATGCATGTGATTAAAGGGTGGAATGAATGGAATGAAATCTGAAATGCATGTGAATTAAAACTAAAGTGATGATGATGAATGCATGTGCAAAGGAAGTGGATTTTCTACAAATGCAAGGTGAATGTGCATGTGATTAAATTAAAAGATGAATGCATGTGAATATGTTGGAAATCTGATGAGTAATGCACGGCAAAGGTTGGAGATTGAATGTGTGTTGGTGTGGTTGAATGATTAAAGTGCATGTGGCTGATTTATGAAGGGGAAATGCAAAGGGGAAATCTGGAAATGGGAGAGGAGTCACGGCATGGGTGTTTTTGATTGATTATGGAGATGCATGTGGATTAAAGGAATGCATGTGCAATGAAGTGGATTTTCTGATTGCATGTGGAATGAATGATTTCTTGGTGAGGGAATGCATGTGTTGATTAAAGGGGGAATGACAATGAGTGCATGTGGAATGGCTGAAATGTAAAGGGGGAAATCACGGCCTTGGGGGTTTATGGATGGTTTTGGGGTTGTGATGCATGTGACCAAGGTTGGTTGATTGGGCTAGAGGTTTTGCATGGCTCAAAGGATTGTTTGATTGGGCTAGGCCCCTTTGTTTTATGTCCCAAGTGCATACAAGGCTTTCAAATTCGTCCAACACTTTGGCTCCAAGCATATGATATCCAATCCAATCTCTAATTTGCTCCAAAAGGCTCCAAAATGCATCCTTTTGCATACTTTGCCCTTAATTCCTGAAAATACATAAAACTAGCTTAAAAGACTACTTTACTAAAGAAACACAACGTAAATGCACGAGAATAAGCTATTTAAGTCGCATGAATATGCTCCTATCAAATACCCCCACACTTATCTTTTGCTAGTCCTCGAGCAAAACAAAACAACAAAAGAACACGAAACTAGACAAAACGAACAAAACACAACCTACACCTTCCAACAATCGTCTCACGGATTTCCAATGCACATGACAAGTTAAAAATCATTAGTCCCACAGATTTTAGCCATCTTTACACTTACGTACATTCTTACTCATAGTTACCACATACTAGTTCTCATTTAATCAATTTAAAACAACCTTTGAATGTAGTAACATGCCTTAGAGAATTCACTTAATTCCTTACCAGATACTCTCTTATTTTCACACAGAATTTCTGATTACCCACCCTACACTAAGTATATGTGAGAAGATTGATGTAAATATGAAACTAAACACTCACATATATTTATAACAAGGAAAGCACTTTTCTGGAATGTATATGAATATGATCTCATGAAAGGCAAAAGTTTTGTTTTGTGTTTGTGTTTGTTTGAGGTGTTAGTTTTGGTTAAGAATGTTTGTGCATGCTAATACGAATGTATATGAGGACTATGTTTGAAAACAAACGATTGGGTTGCTATGGAAAAGAGTTGCATCTTGTTGTCATTTATAAAGCTATAACTCTTGAAATTATGATGATAGAGGTACCATACTCAAATTCTGGAAGAAGAATAGTGGAGACTACCCTAGTGAGTTATTTTGAGCCTAATTGCTTCTTTGAGAGGGTTTAAAGTGTTTCTACTCCTATCTTTTTCTTTCATTTTTCACTTTAAATGATCTCATTACTTCTATTTCGTTTGGATGCTAAGAATCATTCTCCTTTGCAGATACCATGTATTTAGTATCATTCATGAATGAACTCAATGAGATGATGTTACGCTATGCATGTTTAACTACTAAAAGGCTTAAATCCTACCCATTTTGTGCTCCATTCACCCTCGTTGCAGCCAAACACTTTAGCCTAACTCTTTCATCACCCACACCATAATCTACCCATTCTAGCCCATTACAAGCCATACCTTATAGTTTGGGGAATACCAATGTGATGAAGACTAAGGGCAGATTGAGTTATAGAACAAGATTGTGGCATGTACCGAGGGCACCTATGTTGAATATGTTTCTAAAAAAAAAAAAAAAAAAAAGGGGTTATAAAAAAAAAAAAGAAGAGAATTAAAATGGATACAAGTTCCAAATCTCATCATTATAAGACATAGGGCCTGGATGCCAAAAACAAAGAAGAAAGAAAACAAATGCAAGTGAAGAGCATGATCCTCAAGAACACTTTGGTATGCCCCAAGCTCTAGTATTTCATATCACTTCTCTCATAACCTATAACCTAAGCCTTACATTACAATCTTGAGAAAGACCTAGCTGATCATTGAGGATGTATTCATGGGTGATGGTAAGTGTGTGTGTTATCTATATTCTTAGCATTTGATTCATTTCATGAGATCTACTCAGAAATTGTGCTTCCATTCCAGATTTCATATGTGGGAATTTTGATTCCATTTACATAATTTCACTCATATATGGTTGTGGAGAGATTAAACCTTAGCATCTGAGTGAAAAATTTGAGTGAATTCTGTGAGGAGTAGAGTTGAGGCGAATTCTATCTGAAGCATTTGGGTATGGTGACCTTGAAGTTGTAAGACATGGAGAAATATCTTTATACGTTACAATTGATACGATTCTTTGAAGTGGCAATCTTTTGAGTTGAATGAATGACAAAATCTTCATTGGTTCTTATTAGTTTGTTTAAAGCATGTTTTAACCAAGTTGTTTGCAGATTTTGTAAATGTTTGTGGGTGTCATCACTGTAAACCCTCAGGAGACACAACTCCTCCAACTAGGGACACCTAGGGGTTCAAAGGCTTGTTGCACATGCTCAGTGCAATCGTTTAGCCAGCGAAAGTGGTTTAGTTAGATGTTTGAGTTTTGTGTGTTTTAGTTTTAAGTTTGCTCGAGGACTAGCAAAAACCAGGTTTGGGGGTATTTGATAAGTCATATTTTGGTTGCATGTATAGCTTTCTTATTTGGCGTTTTTGTATTGTTTTTGGATTAAACTAGTTGCATTTTACATTGTTTGGTGTTAGTGTGCAGCCAAGTGTGTAATAAGATCAGTTGGAAGGCAAATGAAGGAATGTAGTGCAATTCGGCCATATTGGGTAAATCTAAACAAGGCAACAAGATTGAAGTCAGATTGAGTGGTTCCAACACCAAAACATGCATTCACATGCATGATAACAACCTTGGCCGTGTGTTCCCATATCATCCCATCAGATTATACACTTCTAAACACCAAAAACATGCATTCACATGCATGATTCACAATCTGACCGTGCATTCCCAACACCTAAACAGATCACCTTTGCATTTCCTACTCCTTCATGTCCATCCCGTGCACTTCTATACCATTTCCAAATTATTATAACCAATTTCAGGTGCCCCACTTCATGCTTGCAGACATTCCACATGTATCTTGGATAAAATAAACCACATACCTGCAGATCATGTCCATTCCTTACATCCTTTATTCCAGAAATTCAATCATTCTATCATTCCATGCCGTGTGCTTTCTTCACCTTTCCAGAATTTGTACAAACAATTCATCTTTGCAGATTCCACTCACTTGTTGCAGCAAGGACACATGCATTTTGATTAAACAAGCCTCATGCTTGCAGATCTTGTCCATGCTTTGCAGGTATCACGCCAGAAACCCACTCATCCAACCATTTCATGTGATTTCAGATCCCTCATGCCCATACCGTGCACATTCAACCCCTTTTCAGTATTCCTTTCACATGGTTCATGTCAGTTTTCACATGCATTCTGTTTTGTTTTCCATCATTAGCCACATTCAGAAATTCACTAAGGGACACTCACTCATTTCTCTCTCGGATCACATTCCATTACACACAGTTTGTTTGCTCCATTTTCTGTCCATCATTCACTCTCATTCTCCCTCTCCATCCCATTGCATTCGACACTCTCCCTCTCTCACAGAAGCTATCCATTCTCTTCCACACACGTATAACCACTCCATTTCACTCCATTTCTGTCCCATTGGCAGAAACCATGCAATCATAACCATTCTACCTTCATCCGTACCACACTTGGAGCATCAACACCGAAGGCACTCTTCAAGGAATTCAACATCAGTTTTGCTTCAAGGGTTCCTTCTACTTCATTCTATGTTCATTCATGTTGTGTACCTTTATGTTAAACATTCTGTAAACATGAATTGCAACTAATCTTTCTCTAGGGATTCGATGTAACCTTGCAAAGTTTGCCATGTAATTAAGTTAGAATGCTCATTTTGTCCATCTATTTCTTGTTTCATTTTCTGTTTTAATGGTGACTTTGTGTGTTGATTTTAATGTTTGATCATCATTTGAATTAATCACAAAGTTGTGTAGCCAAGATTAGAACACACATCATGCATAATCTTGGTAGATATGTGAATGAATGAAGGGAGTGTTTAGCACACATCCTGCCGAGTTATTCCCTTTGGTTTTATGAAAGTTTCTTGTACATTACATAATCTTGATTATGAACCAAAGTTGCACATCACAATTAGGTTCATGATTAGAGACATTTGATCAAATCCACACATTATATGGTTGATCATATCCAAGTGAAACAAACTCAAGAAATAGGTAGATGAATGAGTATAAACTAACTTGACAAACATGGACTTAGTTAAGCAATGGTGAAACCGAATCCCTAGCTTCATTTCCTTTGATACTATCCCATTACATTAGTTGTTGACTCATTTATTTGTGTTTACTTCATTTTCTCATGCTTTCAAGTTACAACAACAAATCTGCCTAGTTTGTTAGTTTGATTCATTTCCAAATCTGCCTAGTTTGTTAGTTTGATTCATTTCTTAGAGTTCTTGCAAAACAAGTAATTACATAGGTCCAATTAGTCCCTGTGGATTCGACACCCTTGCTTATGCCATTATACTAAATATATTCTAGCATTAGGAAGGAATAAAACATCAACACCAGGCTCCAGGCGGGAGCTTTGACACCGGGGTGTACTAATGATGAGCTAACCATATGAATATATGAATGCCATACAATTCGAATCAATATAATAAACTCACTTGAATTTACCTACGTGTCCTGTAGAATCATTTTAGTATTTTACCATGCCATAGCCATTTTATAATTCCAATCACAAACCAACATTTGCCAAACGAAACTAAAATTATGGCATAATAGGCATAAATCCATTTAAATGTATTTGTGAAAACTATAATTCATATATATATAAAAGTAAACTGCCCACTCACAGATACGCAGTTGAAACAAAACCTCCTGGCCTTGTTTGACCCCGTACGCCCTCGGGATACATTTCCCCTATATGTGAAATTACTAATTAACTTAGTTTAATAACACATAAACGGAAACTTAAATAAAACCTCCATAGATTGCCCAAATATAGGGTTTGAATATACGAAATCGATCTACTTGACGTCACGGACCTACACACATTTCAGAATAATTTTGGACGCCGGCCATGCGCAGGTAGAGTTGACGGAGGCCTAACGGCCGTTAGGAATATGCCGTTAAAAGGTTACAGAGTTAACAGCATTATCTGATGCCGTTAGAATATTCCGTCAGAGTTGATGAAATATTCCGCCGTCTAAACTCGCCGGAATCTGGAAATTCTCATCGGTTTCTGAGTAAAATTTCAAACCTTCATATCTTCTTCATTTCTCAACCATTTTTCATTAAATTTATATGAAAATGAAGCTTATAAAGAGTAGAATCGCGATATACCCTTTTGAAGTCCAAAAAGTGGACAGAGATAACCTGAAAGAGCCTCAAAAGGTACAGCTGAAACTAGGCTCCTCAAACTTGTCCTAGGAGCCTTGAGGAGTTGAATGGAGGCCATTAGACTTCCTTAAAGATTGTAACTCACTCGTAACTCGTCGGGGAAAATTGAGCCGAGTCGGACCTTCCGAGTTTGACGTCCAAAACTTGGTCAACTCGTGATCCAGTGGTATGGTTGTGTTCATGGAGGTGAAGGGAACACAACGGTGTAGTTTTTGGGCTTGATTTACGAGCTTTGGCACTCGTTCATGGATATTACAGAGAAGGAGAGACTTCGGGAAAGAGAGAGAGGGAGAGAGAGAGAGGGAAAGAGAGATAGAGAGAGAGAGAGAGAGAGAGAGAGAGACAGAAAGAGAGAGTGCTTTTTCCTCTTTTTTTGATTAGCTGCAGGGAATGGGAAGAGATGGGTTTGGTGAGAGGTTTGAGGGAAAGTTGATTGGTGAGTGACAAAAAGGGAAGGCAAGGGTTGGGTTAAAAAGAATAAGGATAAGGTTTTTCAAATTTCCTACAGTAAAAGGAATCAGAAAATCTATCCAGCACAATGTTTCTAACACTAACAAATTAATACACACGCGTGTACAAATCTACCATTTGTCCTCATACTTTGGCGAAGCGTAACTTTTCGTTACAAATCCGATTCGGGTCTAACTCGCATCCACGTGCTCGTGAGGACAAGTGCTAAATTATTATGAAACCAAGAAAATGAAACTGAAAACCACGTCACGTTAGAATCCACTTTTGTCCAAAAAGGGCAAAATTGTCAAAACACACCAATGGAAAAGAAATCACAATGAAAAATAGGGACGGGTCGTCACATAAAAAATAAAAAAAAACATTTGTCTTGCAAGTATTACATACTCCAAAATAAGAGCCTTATATTTTTACCAAATGTTCAAGGATATGTAAAATAAAAGGAATCGCATTTCAAGGTTAAGGAACCTTGCACATTTATATATACTTTCACATTTTTCAAATTTGTGCATTAATCATTTTGAATTTTATTTATTTTGAACTCCCATTAAAATACTATTCATGAGGGTTTGTATGGTTTTAAAAGTTCAAATGACGATGTAACCATACTCAAAGTGTAGATGAAGCGATCACGAGCCCTTCCATATATTTTTCACATTTTTCGCACTAGTCAATTAACTATTATAATTTTTTAATGTATTTTTAAATTACTTGATACTTTAATCTTTAATGTGTTTTATAATTTTTTTAATCCACCTCTTTGCCTAATTTTTATGTTTTATAGCTATTGCGTTTTTATAGCTATTGTGTTTATGTACAGAAACACTATGCCTATAGTATACAACAGTATACATAAGCACTATGGCTATTGTGTTTTATAGTAAGTTTTTTTAGTAGTTTAAAAATTTAAAATTTGTTGTAGGTCTAATTTACTGAACCATATAAAGGACAAAGAGAGGGGTGTGGCGGCAATAAGATGTGTAATTGTGAGGCATGTGTTATCTCACCCCATTGTGTCTTTATTTATAGTAGTAGGGAAGGTAAATTCCTTATTCTAATAGGATTACAACTCTAATAGGATATATTTGGTCTAAGAGATATCCCAAATATAATAGGATTTACACGATCACATTCCTAATCTAATAGGATTGCAACACTCCACCTTAAGTATGTAAATACTCAAATAAATGACGCATCAGGTCTTCAGCGATGAAGTAAGTTCAGTTGATGAAGTCATTGGCACAATAAACAAATGCGAGTTTCAATTTAAAGGAAGAATGCATAAAAGGTAAAACTCACAAAACCTCGTTACGGTAAAACCCAAGGTGGGATAAAAACCCATAGACTAAGGAGAAAAGTGAGAAGTTGCATTAAGTCAAAGCTAAACGTAGTTTGGACACAAGTAGAAGAACTCACACGGGTATGACCAGCCCATGATGGGTGCCTCGTCAAATCCTAGTTAGGCAGCGAAAACCCAGTGGAAAAATGCTCCTAATCGTAGAGAAAAAGAGTACAATAAGATCAAGTGAGTATACTTCTAGATACTCCCCCTGAGTTTGACAAAACTTCCAAATGAGAACTACAAGCATTGCATATGGATAGTTAGGCATACCAATTCCTCAGACAAGCTTTGGAAGGTTGACTTCGGCAGTGACGTTATGAAGAGGTCGGCAAGGTTGTCTTGGATCGGTTTTGCATGACTTCAATCTCTTGATGTTTTGCTGATGTGGCGTAGATGCAATATGTCTTGGCATTGAATTCGTTAATGTATCATGTCTTGGTCAGGTTGGCACATGCATCATAGTCTTCATGGATCTTTGTCGGGACTCAATGATGGATGAAAACAACAAGTACTTGCTCAACAAGAGCTCTTAACCATGTCACACGTATGGCAAGTGAAGCGAGGTGAGTCTTGGAACAATTCGAAGATTTCGCAACTAAGCTCATATCGTGGACCTCCAAGATTGCGGGTTTGACAAGTAACCTGCGTCAGCATAACAAACAAGGCAAACATCATTTTGAGGATCAAGGGGGTCAGATCCACTCGGGGATGCGTTGGGATTAGCCCAAATCGATAGTACCTTCAAGGTAGCGAAAAACGTCTTTAGTACCTAATTCAGTAGCTACGTGTAGGTACAATGTTGCATCTCTACTAATAGATCAACAACGAATGAGATGTCCTGTTTAACACAATAGACTAGGTACAGCAAAGCGCAAAGTTGAACATAGATATGGAACTTTGGATTCCATAACCTCTTCAAGGGTCTCATTTTCATATAACGTAAGGAAGATCATAGGTATACTTAAAGGTAACACTTTTTTGGTGTAGTTCGACTGGTAGACCAAAGTACCGTTAGAACAATGTTTAAACTTTAGGTCCAGGCGTAAACAAGTTTTCCCAAGATCCTTCATCTCATAATCCGTCTTTATTTGGGAAATAGTTTTCTCAAGCTCTTCTAGAGTCTTAGTGAGATTCATGTTAACGATATAAACTGCAATTCTAGCAATTCGGAAAATGACTTCATAGTTTAACATGCAAGGGCATAGTTCATATCCCTAACTGATCAAATAATCACATAGATAGGTATACCACATCTGCCAGATTGCTTCAATCCTTAAGTGAACGCCTCAAAACGAGTTGAGATAATGTTCTGTGGTTTGGAACTATTTGAACCAGTCTATGTAATTCTTTGGAAAGTTACATGTAAATCTCCGTGTTAATATCCCCATGGAGAAACACTAACAACATTTCATAATACTGCAATCAATCATAAGGCGTTTAAGAGAAACCTTACACCGTAAGGCGTTCATCATATTGCACTATTTCATTCATCTTAATACGCTTCTTTTCCCAATTGTAACATAGCAGGGT